>NW_005187624.1:868479-879114 GCF_000239375.1 Pundamilia nyererei | reverse complement strand
CAACTGATGGTAACTTTCTCACCATCTTTCCTACAATGATGATTTTTGGTCCCAGCTGCTTGTGAATGGCAAAAATGTGAATGAGGCGAAGTGTGAAGACCATGTAGTCCAAACACAGGACATCCCGTCCAAATTCATGTGACCAGTGGAACATCCTGAAATACAAGCACAGTAAAGCTGAATCAATGAGGTAGCAGCACCGCCAGGCCACAAACCTGTATATTAATCTGTAAAATTTGGTTTTGAAAGAAGAAACATTTTTAAATTTAAGGGACTAAATGACCAGGGGTTAAGGAAATTATTTATGCCACACTACATCCATAGACACAAACCAAGCACAAGTCTTTTAAACCTAACATGCTTTTCAATAATCTGTCTTTTTTTTGTATTTCTTGTCCATACCTGCAGATTAGTCCTATAATGAACAGGCTGATGGCGGTGAGGTCACATTTATTCCACAGATCCTTAATGTAGAGTCTGAACCTTTGACGCCAAGTCATCGTCCCCACAAAAATTGACTAGAAGAAGAACACAAAAATTACAACAAACTAAAGTATAAGCTGGTGGCATATATCCAAATACTGAAAACTACT
This sequence comes from Pundamilia nyererei, assembly GCF_000239375.1. NCBI lineage: Eukaryota > Metazoa > Chordata > Actinopteri > Cichliformes > Cichlidae > Pundamilia > Pundamilia nyererei. The sequence goes on along the minus strand of NW_005187624.1, from coordinate 878,521 downwards.
CTCCGTGTGCTGTTCAAAGAAAGGTGTATTTAATGTGGTAAGCAAAGAAGGAACATAATAAGGAAGGAAGAGATTCAACCAAAATGATTGACTGTTCACAATATGTACTATTATAAAGACTGGGTAAAAATTCAACAAGAATAAGATTTTAATTTATGTAATTATATTTAATCTTCACTATATTTCTTAAGTTATTTGAATACAGTAACAAATATTAAAATGTATTAATCTATTTTAATGTCCATTCTGAATTTAATGCTCGTGACACAGCTGCATATTAACCACTGTATTGCAATACGAATCTTCAGTTATATCGTCCTTCTTCTATGTGCAATTTAATAAAAAGTTCAGTTACTGGGTTCACTTTTTCCCTTTATATTTCTACAGCTACCCACCTTTCTGGGAAATAAAGTTCTAGTAAGACGTGTCTCTTCACTCACCTGTCTGATCTCCTCACAAACGATGGTGAATACCCAGAAGTACAACACACACTCAGCAACACCTGGACCTGAGGGTGGTGGGGGCTCAAAATCCACCAACAGCACGTAGGCGAAAAGCAAAAGAAACAGGAAGTACATCAGGACGTTGCCCAGAAAAGAGGTGACCGGTGCAAACCAGAACTGACGCCAGCGTGACACTATGAATGGACGCTGTGGTGGTCGGTAAGGTACACCTGTATCAAAGATTATAAATGCAGATAGCAGGTGACTTAAATGACAGCATGTGGTGACAAGAATAATTTCTGATGTCAGACTTTCTTCTTGTAGTGAGTGACAACACTTATTCAAAGATGACTCTTTAAACAGGACTCACCTTTAATGGTACCACTCCTGTGATCTTTTGAGTCAAGGTCACTGGTGTAAGAACGAAAATAAAATTGATTTAATTGTTAGACTTTAGCTAATGCAAATCAATAAAATAAAAATAACAAACTGATGTTCTACAGATTAACACTGAAGAGTGCAAGTAGAAATATTACAGGTGCTTGATGTCATCCAAAGAGAAGACTGTGGTCCCATAGAGACTGTTAGTGTCCTGGTCTGGCCCATCATCGTTAGGAATTCCTTCCTCCTCTTCCAACTGATTATCTTGTTTTCTATGAGGTAAAATATGTAGCAAATGTTTAAAAAAGTATCAAAATACATTTACAAACCTTTAATCTGAAAAGAATAAGCCTTTAACCTGAAGGAGATGAGATTGGTGTAGCAGAGGATGGGGCAGAAGAAAGTGAGCAGGAGCCTCCAAACCTCTGTGTTCCTCTTCATATCACCCCACCAGATATGGGAGAGCAGAGACTGGAAGAAGACAGAAAATGAGTCCTTATCAATCAACAGCAGCTCACTGGCGCAACATGAAGGTAGGATGTGTTATTTCTGAAGAATCCTACCATTTTTACTTTGTATTAATTTTTTTTGTAATTTAAATGATTGTACTGTACATGAAAGGGATTGTGCATTACATAGTCTTATTTATAGGTAGTGTATATGTATTGATTGAACTGTATAATCAAAGCAGCTATATACTGAACTGACCTCACAGCCCATTGTTCATTCAGTGGGCTGGTTTCCGTTATTCCCCAAAAGTTGATTCTGTTCATCTGGACGTAGTGTTTTCAGTGGGAGAAACGTTTCCTCACTCATTCAAGTGACTTCTTCAGTCTCAGCTGACTGCAGGTTTCCCCAATCTTATAAACAGTACATTTGCATAATGACTGAAACCAGCCCATTCAGTTCCTTGATCATTAATATGCAAATTCTCATGACCATTGATCAACAACCACTGACCAAAACCCACTGATCAAAGCTCATTGATCAAAGGCCACTGATCAATGGCCATGAGTAGCATTCACAGAAAGTGGGTGAATGGCTGCAATCACAGCATTGTATGATGGCGAAAGATGTACCCTTAGCTGCTCAACTGTTCCGATACTCCTGACACATATGGGATCACTACAGGTTTTCACTTAGTCAGCGGTTGTCCTTCTCCCCTGAATCGGCTGAAGCTTTCTTTAGGTGCTTTCCCAGCTCTGACAAAAGTCCAGCTGGAATAACCACATTTACTCAGGGCCTTCTTGATGTGATGTTCTTCTGCCTCTCTGGCCGCTGTGTCAGTGGGGATGGTGTTCGCTCTGTGTTGTAGTGTCCTAATGACACCCAGTTTATGCTCCAGTGGATGATGAGAGTCAAAGCTTAAATACCGATCTGTATGCGCAGGTTTATGGTACACATCAGCTTTTAGATGTCCCCCATTACTGATGGAAATCTCACATTCTAAGAAGGCTAACCTGCCACTTTTCATATCCTCCCTGGTGAATTTGATGTGTTGGTCCACCGAGGTAATGTGATCTGTGAATTGTGGTACATCCTGAGATCTGATTTTCACCCAGGTGTCATCCACATATCTGAACCAATGACTTGGTGGCATTCCAGGGTAGGATTAAGACACAGTTCCAGAAGCAACAGACTTGGTCGATGCTGAGAGTGGTCCTGTTGCTCAAGTTGGGGTCATGCTGCAATCTCTTATGAACTACCTCCAACACTTGACTGGAACACAAGTGAAAAGAGACGTAAAATCGTACTAGACCATTGTTTCATCTGCCTCCATAATGAGATTTCTCACCTTCTCAACAAAATCCAAAGTGTTCTGGATGTGGTGTTCAGAGCTGCCTACCAGTGGGTTGAGGATCGAAGCCAGAAACTTAGAGATGTTATAGGTGGCCAAGTTGATCATACAGACAATCGGCCTTAAAGGTGCACCCTGTTTGTGTATCTTCAGTAAACCATACAGACTTGGTGCAGAGTCCCCTGGGTACAGCCTGTGGTATGAGGTCCGGTCAATAGAATTGTATTGTTCTAACAGCTTCAGGCAATCTATCCCCCTCTTCCTGTAACCACTTCCTGGGTCTCATTTCAGGGGCTCATAAGTATTTTCATCACTGAGCAGTGACAAACTTCTCTCATGATAGTCTTTCTGGTTTAGCAATGCTGTGCACCTGCCCTTGTCTGCTGGAAGGATGAGACTGTTGTTGTCTTTACTAAGTGATGCGAGTGCCTTCCTCGTCTCCAAGCTGATGTTGGATGCTGGGGGCTTTGCCTTGCTGAGACAGACTGAAAACTTTCGTCCGTAGTTGCTCTGCTTCCACGTCTGCAATGTTGTTTTTCAGATTGCTGTTTCTGTGGCTGTGATAATTTCAGTTATTGTTCAGATGTGTTGTTTATAAGTTTGAGAAACCTGCAGTCAGCTGAGACTGAGGAAGTCACTTGGATGAGCGACAAAACGTTCTTCCCACTGAAAACGCTACGTCCAGATGAACAGAATCAGGTGTTCACGATTTCCTTACCTGGATGTGCACACGGGTACTTACAGACACACACCATTTGGGCTGCTGCTGTCTCTAAAAATATCTTACATTATCAATACTGTGTGCTGTTCAGTAACTTTGTCATTGTTATTTATGCATATGTTGGTTGTTGCTGTGGTTTCTCTGCTGTTTGGTTTTTTGTTGGTGCTTTTGTTTGTTTGTTTGTTTGCTTCTCCCCAAGTTCAATTTCTTTCTTTCTTTTCTTTTCCATTCCCCGGTCTTGTCCGTTATGTTTGTAGTAATCCAAAATAAAGAATATCCTAATTAAGCTCTAATAAAATATTACTATCAAGTGGGCAATTACAGCAAATGCTGGAATACTGTACTTGTGGAGTTTTATTTGGCAATTTTTGGCCTTCAGTGAACAATTCTGATTCTGCAATTCAGCTAAACTGCCATACAGGACAGGGAAAAAAAACATGAAAGAAAGAGGTTAAAAATTGAACACACCTGTACGCCATCATTACTGAAGAAAAGCCGAGCGTCAGCACTCACACCCATCTGAAGACAAGTGCTGCCACCCCAGACAGGAGACTTCCTAATTAGCAGGGTGAAGGATCGGCGTTCATCACTCCGATAGCAAGAGCTGAAAATATCTGAGGTAAAGTGGACACAAGACATGGCATTCAATTTTATTTATATAGTGCCAGTTTACAAGAATAGTCATGTAAAGGTGCTTTATGTCGTATAGTAAAGACCCTATACTAACACAAAGAAAACCCCAACTTGTAACTCCCTATGAGCAAGTACTCTGAAATCTTTAAGAAATGATGGGGCCAATTTTTTAAAGCTCTTGTATGTAAGGAGAAGGATTTAATTCTGGGTTTAACAGGGAGCCAATGAAGAGAACCTATGAGAGACATATGCACTCTTTTAGTATTCCTTTTCAGTACCCTCATTGCAGCATTTTGAATAAACTGAAGGGTTTTTATGGAGCTTTTAGGACAACCTGATAATAATTACAATAGTCCAACACAGAAGGAAATCAACCAATCAGTCAATCAATTTATTTATAGGCACTTTTAAAAAGCAACACAGGTTGACCAAAGTAAACCAAACACACACAGAAAGAACTAAACAAAAATCAGTCACAATTATAAGCTAGGGAGTAAATATACATTTTCAAATGTCCTAACTTGAAGAGGCAGACTGTTCCAAAGGTTAGGAACACAAATCGCAAAGGCTCAGTCTCCTCTGTGTTTTAGCCTGCTTCTGCTATCAGCTGACTTTAGATTTCTGTTTGGAGTATTTTTAGTTAAAAGATCAGAGAGGTGCGAGGGAGCTAATCCATTTAGAGACTTAAAAACAACAAATAAAATCTTCAATTCATGAACGTACTGGAAGCCAGTGTAAATGAGCCAAGACTAGGAGAAATATGGTCACCTTTACATGTGCCTGTCAAGAGTAGAGAGTTGTAGTGAACAAGCTGAAGATGAGAGAGTAGAGCCTGGCTAATGCCAAAATAAAGACTGAGACTGTAGACAAGCCTGGATAAAATAAATGCGTTAATCACTCATGCATATTTGTTCAATACAAACATGCAATTAAAAGCATATGCTGGTAAAAATGTGCAATACATGCACAGTTGCCATTAGAAAAGCCAAAGCTGATCACTTTGTTATAGAGACTTCAAACAATCTCTAAAACCTCTTTACATTTATGAAAACAATGGCACAGCGCTTCCCCCATGCCCTTATAAACACTTGCGTCATATTTATGAGAAGGCTGACATGCTTGATTGTTTTAATGAACATTTTGTAATATCGGGCACACTGCTGAAGAAAGTAAATATTTCTTATGAGCATTCCTCAGCTGCATTCTCTGATAATTCTGTGGCCAGCCACTCCTTTACTTTAAGCGTGGTGACAGCATCAGATGTGCTCAAAAAGTTTTGGATACTAGAAAATCAGCAGGTCCAAACAATTTGGAGCCTTAATTTTTGAAGTTAGCTGTTGATTTTATCGCCCCATTAGTTACTTTTCTTGTTAATCTTTTTTGGATACAACTGAAATTCTAAAGGAATTTCTCTTGAGTTCTAGCAACCACAGAGACGAGTCCATTGTCAGAGAATATAAGAAGATCATTTATAACCTGCAATAATCCTGTTTCTGTTCAAAGATGATTAATAGAGAAGGGATAATCATATTTAACATCAAAGAATGAATTAATGGTGGGAAATATTTGAACACTCTTGTAGGAATGGGGTCTAATAAATGCTCAGCTGAAGTACAAATATATATCTGCAGTATTCAACATAGATGTACATAATTACATATGTGAAATGGTTATGAACCTTTATATTTTCTCAAATGGTTAAAATTAAATAATTTCAAATTTTATGTATTCATTAAAAATGTAAGAAATATTCAGCTCAAGAGACATGTGACTCTTTCAATCTGGCTACACTGCGGAAAAGAAAGCAGGAGTTGTTTTTATTTTCTTATGTTCATCACTTTATGGAGGGATTTTACAGAACATAAAACACTTTTTCCAGGCTAAATGAAGATCTTCAAAGTGTTTGAGATGCCATTTCCTCTTCAGCTCTCCACGTTATCTGCTTTAAGCTACATATTTGAGACTTATATTAAAGAGTCAAACACTTCTCTCCCATACCTCTGTGAGAGTCAGGTTTAAGTAGCTGCTCTGTACTCTAGCATTGAAGAAGATGACATTAGAGGAACTATATCCTTAAACTTAGTTACAGCACATTCAGAAAGATATTTACTGTAATGAAATGTTTCGTTACTATTGTGTAAAGTGTTAGATAGATTTTGCTACAATTGTGTTACATCAGCTGTTAAAAGGAAAATTCAAAGGACACTTCATGAAACTATTATGAAAGTAGATAACAAATATTGTCTCTTCTAATGTCTCACCATGTGCCAGGTTCTCAAACCTCTGGGCCAGCTCTTTCATGGAGAGTTTGGTTTCATTCTCTACCTCAACTTTGGACAGTTCTCTGAGTATTTTACTGCCACCAAGAGCACTCAGGACTGCCTCACCTGCCTGGAAAGTAAAGCAAAGACACAGGTGCAAAAAGTAAATTCATTGTATCTAATACTGTCTGCATTATTATCTCAGTTCGTTCTGTTGAAGTAGTCTAACTGGTACAGCACACGCAGACAATCATTAACACATTTACCTGCTGCATGAAGTCTAAGTTGCAATTTACTTAAAGGGACTATATATATGCATTTTAGATTTATAGTTCTACTGCGATTTTTCACAAGATCTACTGCAAGCTGGAGTAGAACCTGCAGCATCTCGTGTACTAGTTCATGCCCAACTATGTAACATTTACAGAGGCTGCAGGCTTAAAAAAAGGATTATCATCACTAGCTGCTGACTCTGATCACAAAGTTGCAGTGTGTAAGAAAACATCTACTCAACAGTTGCTGCCATATTAATTTAAAAACTAAATGCTTAAATCTAGCGAGTTCAGAATTGAATTTGATTATTTTATAGTAATTATTTGCTTTTAGATTAAGATTTAACATTGTGATATGTCATATGTTATCATATGATTTACATTTAATATAATCAATGCTTAGATCATAAAATAATCATTAACAACACATTGTAATCAACGACACACATGTAACAAATAGCACTAGCTGCATCTCATTCTCACAAATGTCCAATATCGCTTAACTTCACCTAAAAACTACGGTTTCACTCAAATAACAAATTCAAATAATCTATTTATCCATCCATACACCAAGGACTCTGTCATACATACTGTAAATCTGTATAAGATGATTTTTCAATTCCTTTTTTTCTTCTGTTAACTATGAAGTAATCGCCTCATAACCCTTTAGAAAAGCACAACTCCAGAACTATTAACACTGGAGACACCAGTTGTATCTTGACTGTGGCTTTTAAACCAGCTGAACACAAGTAGAACATTTTTTAAATTTGTCGCAGAGCTTTTACCATCTCCCAGAAGAAAATGGCCATCTCACTGCGGTTTTGCAATACCGCCCAGAGGAAAAGCGAAGCCCAGGGATCGGGGCAGGGCAGGTCCTGATACTTGCAATGTCCACGCAGAACCTTACTGGCACGCTTTGATGAATGAAGAAATAATACTTATTACCAGGTCAACCATGAAAAAGAGATCCTATAACCACAAGAACAGTGTGTGCATATTCTGAAAGGTTCAGAGTACCCTCAGAGCTGTCCCTTTGGATGAAGTGAACTCTAATCTCAAAGTTTGATAGTATAAAGGCTGGCAGACATCACCCATTAACAGCTCCAGGACCCTTGACACCTGAGGAAACATGTGGGTGGGACAATAAGCACAACAGTATCAGATGTTCTTCACATTCTTTATTAATCTATTTAAGCATAATTAATGAAAAAGGACAGAATCTCTTTGATTCCCAAACTTACCTCAAAAAGGGTGACCTCCTTCACTGGTCCATCCTGATTGTTATCTTTCAACAATCTTGTAGACGAATTCTGTTTTTCTGATGGTGAGTGACGCTCCACTATTGCCAGCCGCTCTGCTAGGCACTGTTGTAGTAGCTGATAGAGCAAGGTCCCATCTGGCACAGAGCGATAGAGGGTTTCCAGCCTGCCATAAGTTAGGTACTCCAGGATATTCAAGCCATTCTCAGTGAAAAGCCGAACAAACTGGGGCTTGTCATTGATCAGCGCATCCGTCATTGAGTCCTCCAAATCTTCGTACTGTTTAATTGGAGGAAGAAGATCATATTTAAGACAGGTCAACATTTTTTATAATAATAATAATAATGGATTGGATTTATATAGCGCTTTTCAAGGCACCCAAAGCGCTTTATAATACCACTATTCATTCACTCTCACATTCACACACTGGTGGAGGCAAGCTACAGTTGCAGCCACAGCTGCCCTGGGGCAGACTGACAGAAGCGAGGCTGCCATATCGCGCCATCGGCCCCTCTGGCCATCACCAGTAGGGTAAAGTGTCTTGCCCAAGGACACAACGACCAGGACAGAGAGCCCAGGGATCGAACCAGCGACCTTCCGGTTACAGATGCGATTCCCAACCCCCTGAGCCACGGTCGCCCAATATTGCCAAATATTCCTCCATAAATCAGATTTGACAAATAAATCAGTGATTTATTTGTTACAATAGACTGTATAGTGTGATGTTTTGTATGAATTCTTCTTTCAATGCGATGTCTTTTTCCCTCCTCACCTTCCACTGGATGTCTCCATTGAAGAGTTCAGTCTTGGCAATGTCAACCCTGTTCCACGTTACTGCTAGTTTCAGCTCATCAGTATAAGGGTTGGCATCAGCTGATAAATGTTGCTTACTTGCTGAAAAACATAAAGACAACACAAAAATCAAAATAAGGACTAAAAGTGCATGTTGCTGCTATGTTGTAAAATTACTATCTGCTTATACATACCTCCCACGAGTGTTTTAAGCAGGACTGTGTCAAAGTCATTTGGACTCTCATGCTCTCCTTGGTAGACTGTAATCAAATGTCTGTTCTGGTAAATGTTCAAAGCCTGGAGACAGAAGATAGGAAAAGGGAACAGGAATGACAGAGACATGATCACAAATTATTTTTTTTTAGAAAAAGATTAAATTGCACAGCCTGTGTGTTCTGATTAGGCAGGATAAATTCCTAGTATGACAGATAAGCTAATCAACACACACTCTAATACTATCATACTCTGAATTTAGTTTAAAAACAAGCTCAAAGCTTGCCAAATCTGAGTTTCCTGTTTGAGTTTAGTGTGCACGTGAGCAGGGAAACAATATTGTCAGCTGTTCACGTACATGAAACTCAGATTTCAGTCTCAGAGTTTATTGCTAAAATCAGAGAAAGAATACTTAACTAAAGGCGGCACTTTTATTGCCTGGAGAAACAAACTAAAAGCAAAACAAATGTATACTAAAGAAACCAACAAAACATGAACTAGAACTAAGAAACTCCTGCTCATTAGTGGCTTGACCTGAGGACATGGAACTACACACGACCCACAGCAACGTAGAGGTTGCGACAACAAACAGGGGAAGACTTAAATACACAGGCAGGGTAATGAGAGGCTGGGGAACAGGTAAAAACACAGGTGGGACTAACCAGACAAAACAAGACAAAGGGAAGCAAAACTGAACACACTAACACAGGACACGACATTGTCAAAGTGAAATATGATGTATGATGTATGGCGGCCTTGACACTGAGACATGACTGACGGGATATGAAACGTGGAACACAGGGAGGACACCGTGACTGAAACTAGAAGCTAAAAGCAACAAACATAACATGAACAGAAAATAACAATAATCAAGGAGTACTAATCAAACACAAAACCAAGTGCCGTGACAGGAACAGGGTGTCGACACCTGATAAGTCAACAACGTGCCACACAGGTAATGTTGACTCATCTCAGCTAAGGCAAATTTTTACAGCTTTATTTTATTACTCACATTTTCCCCTCTGAGTGTGAAGGAAAGGTAGAACCAGAAAATTCAACTTAAAGAAACATTTAAAAAGCAAATTAATGATAATCAATGTCCTCCACCTTTCCACTTTCCTGAAATTTTATTAAGGGCACACTGCACACCATGCTAAGAAATGACTGTGACTGAGTGTCCACTATGTTTATTAGTCACTAACATTCTCCGTTTGGCCAAAGGGTGGGGAAGAGTGGCGCAGGTTTCTGGGCTTCAGTCCAAAGCAATTT
>NW_005187624.1:866571-867845 GCF_000239375.1 Pundamilia nyererei | reverse complement strand
CCTGAAACATGCTTTGAGGATCCAAAGAACTTTTACATTTAGAGCTAAATGTGATTGATTGTTTTGTTTTCCACAATGCCATCACTGATGTGGGGACAGTACAGTAAATGATCATTGTAAAGGCCTTTGGGATGCTTTAAACTGTTTTAAACAAACTGATTACCTTACAACAGTAAAGATCACAAAGCACTGTATAGAAAGAAAATGCTGATCTATCACTCTGCTGTAAAATTTAGATCAGTAGTGTTTGATGTATGGTGGCTGTGTGGAAACACGTGGCTACATTGGAGTTTTATCCCAGACTTTGAAAGGTACTAATAACAAAGTTAGATGTTCTGTTGTATCCATTTGTCCACAGGTTCAGTCATATCCACTGTCCCTGATGGCAAACATCTGGACATGGTAAAATAGAACGGCACAAAGGAGTGTGTGCGATGTTTGGTGATGCGTGTGCACCTTCATCCCTAGCAATACCACTGATAATGGTTCTTTTACAGAAACAGTTACTGAACTGGAAACATTAGCGGATGGATTTAATGATCAGATTTGATAAACACGCCTCACACTGAATGGCTTCCTTATCTTAAATCTTTTTTCCTTTGTATAATTACTAATAGTGAAGGTCAATATGACCTGGAGTAGCCTGCTCAACTATGTTATCTGCTGACTGTATGAGGCCAGCACCTGGAGAAAGATAGTGGCAGTCGCTCTCTGGCCAGCAACAGCGCGGATGAGAAAAAAACAGTTGCAACTGCAGACTTTATTAACTGAAAATTGCACTACACCATCTTTGAAAATGGTCAGACTGGACTGCAAATGAGTGAAAAAGCAGCCTGAATACCCCGTTTCATGTTTCTAAAACACATTGAACACAAATGCATTCATTTATTGTAAACAGTACTTTTTAAGGCTATTCGATTTTGCTTTTGGGCTAGTGCTGATTGATCAGTTGCATTGATAAGCTTGCATATATGATTTGGTTCTATAAAAACAACTTTCACAGCTTGTGAGTGAATTTACTTTTTGTCACTGTGGTGAAACAAATAGCAGCCTGAAGTTTCAACAATTTGTAACAAACTGAGAAAGTAATTTTTCAATTACTACACTAAAAAATATAATGTGAATAAACTTGGAATTGTGATCCTGACACACTGACAGTAAGATCAAGCTAAACACTTAGATTTAGTTCTGAATATCAGTGCTAAAATACACCACAGTCTAGTCTGTAGTTGATAAATATGCAGAGACAGAAAGTGTTTCCTCCAGCTCATCTG
>NW_005187624.1:855608-864827 GCF_000239375.1 Pundamilia nyererei | reverse complement strand
CAAGATGGGGTCTGGCCAGAGATAAGCTGTTATTATCTCTGTTGGAAGGAGCAGTTTGTGATCAAGCTCTACCTGCACGTCCAGGGTCAAGGAGGGTTGTGCATACTCTTGCTGATAACGTCACCAGACATTCTCCTGCTCTCACAACGGAAATTATGTTTGGCAGTTCAGACATTGGATGAGTGAGTGCATTGCTGGCAGTTCCAGCCTCCAGGTGTAAAGGCCTTGAGATAAAGGAGATGCCTCAGAATTGCCGGAGTTTGGTAGAGAGCACACATAGGACCTTCTCTTCCTTACTGATGTTTTGGTTTGTTGAATGGACATCATAGCTGGCTCTGAGTCTGCTTCCTTCCATTTCCCAGATATCCTTCCAGGTGAGCTTACTGTGTTCCAGGTTAGTCAGTTGGCCTGTTGGACTGTGAGTTTGCTTCTGTGGATCCTTTTACTTTGTATTGGTGTCGGACCTGCTCAATTACCAGCTTTCTTCTCTGGTGTATGAAGCCTTGTGCCACATTGGTCAACTTGTTCCATATCCATGTTTTGATTTTTCCTGTAGAGGTAACTGAAAACTATAGCTCTACACCGAGAAAAGATTTTGCTTGCTGCATGGCCTCTGATGGAGTCCTTTTCCTTCCAGTGGCCAGTGCAGGAGCAGATGCTCAGATTGCTGCATTTAAGCCGTACCCAGGCTCATGTTTAGCTTCGTTTTGATGCACTTGTACTTTTCAGTGAGGCTGGGTAAAATTGTGTACAATTGCTACTTTAATGCATTATCGCAATTTTATGTGACTGCATTAAGACAACTTGTATATCTTGATGCATTCTCAATTATCCAGGTAAGGAAGCGTTTTCGAAGCTCAAAATGCTACGTCCAGATGAACAGAATCTGCTTTTTGGGGCATCTTTTTTTAAAATCTGTTTTAAAATCTAGAAACTAAGTTCAGGTAAGGCATGTGTTGAGAGTATTTTAGACATTTTTTATGGCATAAGGAACTGTGTTGAAGATATGATGGCATCTGCTAACCAACAATAAAATATTTCAGCAAACAGCTCACAGAAATTCCAATCATACTGTTAACATCATAGACGAGTTTGTAATGCATAAAGTTTTACCTGTGCTTTGTGACGCTTTCACCAGTCCCTGTCTGAGGACCTCCCGTACCCAGGTCTTTATCTGTGTCCTGCTATTTCCACCCACAACAGAAACAACCAGGTTGGGTAGAGGAAGATGCCAATGGGTTGTCAATATGTTGTACACCACCGAAGGCTCAGTGCTCCATGACAGGCGCAGGAACTAAGTTTACAGATTTGATGAATTAAAGGAAACAAGCACATGTCAACAATGCCCAAAGACTTGTACATTAATGAACTGTGATCTAGTATTAAAGCTAAAAAGATGCCTCAGTTGTTTGAACCTTTAATTTGTAATTAAAACTTAGAAAATAAAAATGACACTCGAAAGAGTGACCCAAAAGAGCCCAGAATCATTTTTACTGTCTGGCAAACTATTGGAAAGTCGATGTTTAAAAAAAAAAAGGGTGTAAAGTGGCAGTGATACCTGTGTCAACATTGAGTTCTTATGGGTTTTAATCTTGTCACTTTATCTGTACTGACTTTGTTTACTCGGGTGTAGCAGTAGTAGGTTGAAGGTCAGGAAAACTCAAAGTACTGGCTACCAGAGCTCCGGATTTATCTTGATTTTTATTTAACCCACCTTTACGAGAATTTTCCTTTAATAACGTGCTCACATTTTCAAAAACTGTAGAGATAAAGCGTTATGGGACAAAATGAAGAAAAAAACCTACATAGCTGTGCCTCTTGCTGGCTCCTGCAAACTGCACCTCTCCAAAGGCATCAGTTGGTTGTTCAGAGGAGTGCTGCACACTTTTCCACTGGTTCACGATGGCTGTGCTGAAATAGTCTCCAACAGCCACAGAGGCATGGTCATCTCTCGCAGCCCCGCACTGACACAATGCACCATTACTGAGAGAGGTGGAAGCATAAAACGTCACCAAGAAAACTTAAAATACAGACATGTCACTATCAAAAGGCAGAGGTCACAGTACCTGAAGGAATCTTCTACAAAGGTGTTGCACACTCGTTTCTTGATGATTTTGGGGAAGCAACTCTGAAAGGATTTTTAAAATGTTGTTAAATAGTGACGAACATCTATATATTTCTTAGTTTAACATAGTTTAACAGTGAGTCTGTGTATGCACATATTCTGTAGTAGAACAACACAACCCACAAGCCAAAAAACATGTTTTTCTATTAAGCTTTTGAATTAGCCTTGGTCTTTACGTCTACTGATTGCTGTCTTTAACAATCTCAATATTTTTCTTCCTTTACTTGAACAATTATTTTTCCCAAATATATGTTGATCATAATTATTTGTAGTGCATATATTTCTTTCTGTGATAAGTAGCCTTTTTTCAGTGTTCAGGCTGCAAAAATAGCAGGTGTCAGTGTGGAGACGAGTGTGAGAAATCTTTTTAAACCTTAATACAACTATAGCACAGTTGCTTTGAAAGCTTGATTGTTTCACAAAAGCTTTGCTTTACTCATCGCTAATGTGAACGCATCACCTCAGCAGCTAAATGGAATGGAATGCAGCCATCATCAACGTTATTAGTAAACATGATGAAGTGCTTAACTACATGCTTATGTTTAGGATGCTGTATGTAGACTAGTAGACATAAGTGTGCTTTCCATTTTTTTCTGTTAAGTAACAGTCAGTGAAGTGCTATAGAAATGTTGCACTGAACCTGTTTCTACTTATTAAAGCTTGTTTTACGGCCAACCAGTTAGACAAGTTTTGTATCAACAAATTGCAGCTGAAATAGTAGATGTTAGTTCACGGGCACGTTTGCAAAGCTTGTTGTGCGTAGTTTTCCAAGAAGTTTGTGGATAGCTCACATTCACTGTTACTTGGAACTTCATTGTGAGGATTTTTTTCAAGTATAGCTTGCACTTTTAAAAAAAAATCTTTAAATGTGGGGTTTTTTTGTTGGTTCTTTACTTTGTCTTTTGTTTTGTTTTCTTTTGGCCGACATGCCACCATGATATCATAACAGCAGCTGAAAGATTTTAGCGAAAGCTGACTTACCTGGCTCTTTTCAGTCTGGCAGATAATGTCTGTGTTGTTATCTCTACCGGCTTCTTCTATTCTCCCTCCTTCTACGTTTGCTCCAGTGTCATTCATGCTTCCCTTTCAGTCGTGCTCAGTGAGAAATGTGTGCAGAAGAACTAAAAGTGACTTTTTCTGACCATACTTCACCTTGTGGCTTACTGCTGAAACCCTATTCCCTGCCACTAACGTCTCTCAGTGTCCACAATAAAAGTAGGTGCAGCCAGCACTAAGGTATGGGTGTGGTTTCACAGAGGCAAACAGTTCCTCTAAACTCTGAAAACAGGAAAAGCCAGTCAAAACCACAAACTACTCAGACACAGAGTCTGAGCTGGTGTAGTGTTTATTCCAATCCTTCTTCATCACCTTACCTGGTCACTGGCATCTCACGTGAGGAAACTGAACACCCTCAATGACACATTTAGACACCACTGTAGCAGACTGACAGCTCAGCAAACTTAGGTTCTCTAATTGTTATTAGAAACTAAAAATATCACACATTTGCAACAGAGACTGTTAGTTATGCGTCTCTGTGGTGCTCATTCCCACAAGAAGTAAAAGCCAGAGATTTGCCTGCAATAATCATGCAAAGGCAAATATATTTGTTTTAAAGGCCAATTTCAGTCAGAAAATTATTACTAGAATTATTATTCAGCTGAAAGTTAGCCCAATATGTGCATGGATTCCACTTGCTTAAGCACAACTTCATAAAGACGAAGTTATGCTCTTCTATAAGAGGCTCCTCTGTCCTCCACTTGTTGCCTGTATTAATGGCACCTGTTTGAACTCGTTATCAGTATAAAAGACAACTGTCCACAATCTCAAACAGTCACACTCCGAACTCCACTATGGCCAAGACTAAAGAACTGTCAAAAGGACACCAGAAACAAAATTGTAGACTTGCACCAGTCAGGGAAGAAGAATCTGCAATAAGTAAGCAGCTTGGTGTGAAGAAATCAACTGTGGGAGCAATTATTAGAAAATGAAAGTCATACTGATAATCCCTCTTGATCTAGGGCTCCATGCAGGATCTCATCACATGGGGTCAAAATGATCACAAGAACGATGAGCAAAAAGCCCAGAACCACACGGGGGGAACTAATGAATGACCTGCAGAGAGCTGAGACCAAAGTAGCAAAGGCTACCATCAGTAACACACCACGCCACCAGGGACTCAAATCCTGTAGTGCCAGATGTGTTCCCCTGCCAGTGCATGTCCAGACCCGTCTGAAGTTTGCTAGAGAGCATTTGAATGATCCAGAAGAGGATTGGGAGAATGTCGTATGATCAGATGAAACCAAAATAGAACTTTTTGATAAAAACTCTACTTGTTGTTTTTGGAGGAGAAAGAATGCTGAGTGGCATCCAAAGAACACAATACCTATTGTGATGCATGCGGGTGGAAACGTCATGCTTTGCGGCTGTTTTTCTGCAAAGGGACCAGGATGACTGATCTGTGTAAAGCAAAGAATGAATGGGGCCATGTATCGTGAGATTTTGAGTGAAAACCTCCTCACATCAGCAAGGGCGTTGAAGATGAAACATGGCTGGGTCTTTCAGCATGATAATGATCCCATACAAACTGCCCGGGTAATGAAGGAGTGGCTTCGTAAGAAGCATTTCAAGGTCCTGGAGTGGCCTAGCCAGTTTTCAGATGTTAATCCCATAGGAAATCTTTGGAGGGAGTTGAAAGTCTGTTGCCCAGCGACAGCCCCAAAACATCACTGCTCTTGAGGGGATCTGTACGGAGGAATGGGCCAAAATACCAGAAACAGTGTGTGAAAACTTACAGAAAACGTTTGACCCCTGTCATTGCCAACAAAGGGTATATAACAAAGTATTGAGATGAATTTTTGTTATTGACAAAGTACTTATTTTCCACCATAATTAGCAAATAAATTCTTTAAAAAAATCAAACAATGTGATTTTCTTTTTTCTCATTTTGTCTCTCATATTTGAGGTATACCTATGATGAAAATTACAGGTCTCTAATCTTTCTAAGTGGGAGAACTTGCACAACTAGTGGCTGACTAAACAGGTTTTTGTCCCACTATATATCGCAGGCTTTAAATCTGCAGTACTGAGGATCATTAAAACTACATATAAACACCACACACTTGATCCTATTGTATATCATATTTAAATATTGACACAATTATAAAATAAGTTTGACTAATGTGACTAAACACTACGATCTAGTGTTTATCATCACTCATCATACAAAGATCTAGAGATATTTGGTTGCCAGTAGATGGAAACTCAGGAATGGCATTATCATTATGATTTGGCAGCATTTGAGTTTAATTGGCTTTGTCCCAGTATCCTTTCTGGGCCACGTTCACATATAGCTACTCATTTATTATAGTGTCTGAAAACTTTAAAAGGAAAGCATATCACAGCTGAATTTGTGTGACCGGTGGAACATCCTGAATCATAAACAGTAACACTCATTTAGTGTGGTAACAGCACCACCCGGTGGCAAACCTGTAAATAAAACCTGTGAAATTTGGTAGAGGATGAAACGTTTTGAATTTGAGTAATTAAAACCAGACATGTTTTAAAAAAACATTTATGCCACATTATGTCCAAACAAGTGCGTTAAAACACAAGTACATTGTATTAAAGAATGTTATGATTTTGCAATGGCAAAACACCGCCCATTAACTGTTGCACAACCCCTGACACCTGAGGAAACAGTGGGTGGGACAATAAGCACAAGGCTACTGGTTTTTCTTCACATTCTCGCTGGATAAGCAAAACTTATGAGAAAGGACATCAGTGCATCAGTCATTGAGTCCTCCAAATTTTCATACTGTTTGATTGGAGGAAGAAGGTCAGGTTTTAGGATAGGTTAATACTTTAATCAAAACATTCTGTAAATCAGAGTTGAACAATTTTATCTATCAAAAGTGGTTCAATAGACTGCACGTCATTCATTTAATTCACAGTATTTCTTTCAGCGTAACATCTGTGTAACATCATTTTCCCTCCTCACCCTCCAATGGATGTCTCCACGCTGCTTACTTGCTGAAAAACACAAACGCGACACCAAAATCTAAATTAGGATAAAAAGTGCATGTTGTAACATTACAGTCTACTTATATGTACCTCCCACGAGTGTTTTAAACAGCAGGACTGTGTCAAAGTCATTTGGACTCACATGCTCTCCATGGTAGACTGTAATCAAACTTCCATTCTGGTAAATGCTTAAAGTCTGGAGAAAGAAGAAGATGTGAAATGGGAACAGAAATGTTGAACACAGAGTTGCAAGATGACAGACAGAAAGTGATGATAAAAATCTGGAGAAACAGATCAGACACACTTCAGTGATGAATCTTAGATAGTTGCCCAAGACAGCAAGCGACTCTGCAGTTTAAAAAAAAAAAAGCTGTTCACTGTAGTTTATGACCATTTTTATAGAGTAATGGCAGAAATAAAGAGATTTACAGAAAAATTGTGCTTTAATGTTCCCACTGTAAGCATTTGTGATCTGATTAAATATCAGCCTTCACTGACAGATGATATCTTCCTGACAGCCACATCAGACAACGTTTTATCAGGGTCTTACTACCTTATTGTTAGTACATGTTCGGACAAAATAAACTGCCTGGAGCTGAGCTGAACCCAGGCCTGATCTGGTTTGAATCCATGATCCTCGTGTTTCGTATCTGTCCTGTCATGCAAGTGGACTCTAAAATAATTTGCTGATATGTTACAGAGATGCCTTCTGGGTCGTCCCACTGAAACTGATTTAGAGGATTTTCAGTGGAAAATATGTTGTGTTTTAGACAAAATTTTCGACACTGTGCTTTTCAAAACATACTTCGATGTCATGTAATGACTGAATGTCAGTCTGTGAACAAATTTTAACATGCATTGTAGTCAAAACAAAGACTGTCTGCAGCTGCACAAAAAAGTCACTTTAAATAAAGTTCTGTAAAAATCAGTTTAGCCTTGATTCACTCAGATAATCAGAAAATCTCAAAGATCTGGGTTTTTCCTCATGTGTGAATGATTACAACATCATAAATGATTATGTGTCTAAAGCTTCATTTAAACAGTGATTCCTAAAATACCATACGGTAAAAGTGTCAGAGGAACTACCTGATTTTCTGACAACTAATTAATGACCACAGTTAGAAAGATCAAGTCTACAGTTCTATAGTCTACTATTTCTGACTTGATTATCATCTCCATCCTTATATATTGTAAGTTTACTCAATTTACAAAATTTGCTCATCTTTGCACTTTGTTATGAATGAGGAATTGATTCAGAGCGTCAGCCACCTGTTTCCCCATGTGCATGTATTATCTCAGTCAGCACACACCGGGTGAACTAGTTCGTCAGTCTGCGGTTTAGAAGGAAAACGCTTCTTAAAATGTTCCTCTACTTTGTCTTTAAGATCCACGCTGGGCCCTTCTTCACCGTCGCCCTCCCCAGGAGACTGCACAGGTGGAGCTGGAGACAGGTTGTCCAAGACAACACTCGGGAAATCAGCCAAGCCTCCTGAACCAGCCAGCAGCAGCCATGGAAAAGGCAGTGTTTCGTTTTTAATACATTTGCAAGAATTTCAAGCAAACTTTTTTCACTTTGTAATTATAAAGTATGTAATTAGGATGCGTAGAATTGTGAGATGAAAAATTAATTGAATCCATTTTGGAATAAGGCTGTAACTTGTGAATACTTTCCAGCTGAACTGTAGGTTTCTGTGCATGTGTCTGCATGTTTAAGTGTGTCTGTGAATGGCTGATTTCATGGTGGTTGCAATGAAGAAAAGCAAGTATATCAGCATTCTCAGAACTGGAGTATGTCCTGTTGCAACGCAATGTTTCCTGCTCCAAAAAACAGGCATCCCGATTGTGTAGACATTAATAAATAATGCTGGCAATAATTCAGTCCAACCCAACAGCCTCAGGTCAGTGGCTCAGGGTTTTACTGACCCAAATATACTTTTAATGATTTGTGAAAAACAAAAGCTTGTTTTATTAAAACTGTTAGTGCAATGTAATTAGTGTATTTTATTCATGCTTATGAATGTTACTAAAGCAATCTGAGCTCAGTCTTGGATACAGCTCCACCTTTTTATCTATACACATGTGGGCAATGGAAGACTCTGGTTCTAAGTTAAACTATTTAAATGGTGACAACAGAGTTACGGACCAAACAAAACATTAAAGCAAAAAAATAAATAAAAATACTTGGAGAATTTTTATAACTGTTATTCGCTTTACACAATTAATTATTACAACCCTATTCCATGCATTAATTTATTCTAGCTGGAATACTGTAAAAGCAAATAATTCAGTCCTTGAAGATTGTTGAACTACAGTTATTCTTTTGTACTTATCATCAAAATGAATCGTTATACTGTATGAAAGTTATTTGAAAAGAATAAAAATGCAGACATCCAAATACACTTGTATGTACATTTGCATACAAATATTGGGCATTTTTAATGTAACTGAAAAAGTATTAATGTGTTCCTACTGTAACTGGTTATAGACGCTATCACATCATATCAGAATAAAATGTAAAACATTGCATGTTTTTAAAACATGTTTTACAGCATTAATTGTATCAAGTCACACGCACGCACGCACAGACATACAGTGTCTTGCATTAGCTGGATAAAATGTTTTCTCTTTTCAGTGCAGTATTTATATATATATAAGTCCAGTGAGAATCAAGGTGGTGGGCTGGATAGAAGTTCTCAAGAGAGAGTGTTCTCCAATTTTGTTTTTTTTCCTGAACTTGAGCGAAGTGAAGGTGTCCTCTTTGATTTAAGGCATCCTTAAATTAAGTTGAGCTGGAAGAGGAGGCAAATGCATCTGTAGAGAGGAACAGGTAAAGTAAGATGAGTGAGAGGGACAAATTTTAGCAAAAAGAAAAAAGCAAACTTTTTTTAGAAACGGGTACATTATGAATTGACTTTTAGACAGTGCGTTACTACTCAAAGTACAGCACACCTCATTCATCCATTCACACAGGCACTTATTTTCTATACCCTGGTGCTTTCTATCTCATTAATACACAATGCTAACACATTGGACAGCAAGTCAGGATTTAGTATCTTGCTGAAGAATAGCTGGGG
>NW_005187624.1:850723-855405 GCF_000239375.1 Pundamilia nyererei | reverse complement strand
AACACAAACAGAGCCGAGTTTATTCCTCAGTTTTGTTGCCTTTTGGTTCTAAGCGCTGTAACCAATCTCGGTATTTTATTATTATCTCATAACACTTGTTTAATCCGCTACCATCTCTGCTATGGACTTTTCACAGTCTACAGTCTCAGATCAACACAGCCCTGCCCTCCAGCACTATCAGCAGCAACCCCTCAACAGCAACACTGTACCCATCAGGTGAAACATAGGCTACGATTGCTCTCTATTGTCCCCACCTGATGACAGTGATATAGTATGATGCGATTCCATTTTAGATTCTTGATGAATGTGGGTTCTTGTTCTTCAGCCTGCTTCTATATGCCCCTTTTTAACTTCGAGCACCCACCCCTTTAAACATCTCTGCACGGCCCTGGATCGGACTACCAGTCTTGTGGTTAGCAGATTACCTGCTCTACCACTTGAGCTACAGCCACTTAGTAGTGAAGCAAGCTATGTAAATGAAGAGTGGCTTTTCAACATGCAGGCTGTTATGCAAGCATGATTTCATAACTGCTAGTAAATACCTCGTAATGGTGGAGGTCGAGGAGGTTTAAATGTGCTTCCTTGTGATAAAGTATCCACAACCCAGCTGAGTGCACTGGAGCAATACTCCATCTGAGAAGAAAAAGCAGAAGGTCATGAAACTATATATTAGAAAAGATTCATTCTTAAACCTCAATGAAAAGCACCTGAAAAAAAGGAGGACTGTTTTCTTTATAGATGTGTTCAGGTTGTCTGTTCACTCCATGTCTTAACTTTGTGTCTATAAAAATTCTAAAGACAGATTATTTACTGTTAATTAAATATTATGCAGTAAGACACTTAAAGCAGTACTTTAACACTTTTACTACATAGAGAGTAAGATTACTTTTTAAGGTGGACGTTACTTTATTGCCCTCCATAGGACAAAATATTTTTAAAACAGGAAACTTCTTAATCAAAGACAGACCATTTAAAAAAAAAAAAAAAATTTTTAAAAAAATGTCTGACTTGGATACCACTCATATCCACCCGTTAAACACTTGTCCAGCCCAGCTTATCACATCTTCCTGAGAACCACCCTATTCATTTATGTCCTCTCTAATAGGCATTTGTTTTTGGTCTATAGCTTTTGGCTTATTTGAGCTACGGTATTAAGTCTTGATGTACTGAATAGAGAACGTCCTGGGCTTCCCATTGATATCTCATGTGTTTGTGTGGTATCTTTTAGTTCCAAAGAGGTAGGAAATCACAAAAAAAGTTCAATGGTAAGATTCTTTTTTCTTCAGTTGTCAGGAAGATATAAAGACTGGAAGCAAATTAAATACAGTTAGGCTAGCTCCACCTAGTGACTAAAAAAAAATTTAAAAAATCTCATTTTAAAAAGACCACAGTGATGTAGTCAATTCATGAATTGTTGGCTCTGACGTATCCTAATCTTAAGCTATGCTTAAAAACATTCTGAGTGACATAACAGCTTTTTCCCATAATCAGTACTTCTTGCTTTTCTCCAAAACATAAAATTGCTTACTACAGAGTTGCTTAAGATCAGCCACACTAAATCCAAATAAAACTGTCTTTGTACTAAATAGTAGGTGTTTTCCCTATATTCTACCATCCTGTTATTATACCAGTCAAAACAAGTCTGCAATTCAATGCTTTAACCTTTATGTAGAATACTGAACTGGCTGAACCAATGTGCTCTTTCACAGCAGCTCCACATATGTATCATGAATGACTCAAATGGTACAAAATGATAAGTTGGAGCTACGGTTTTACCTGATTCTCCAGAGACCGTAGCCTGTGTTCGAAGTCTCTGCTTTCACTCAGATGTTTAAGCACACCATCTACCCTATATAAACAAAGATACATTTACTTCAGAATGATGGAGTCACACAGTAATAAATATTGCTGCTACAGTGGAGGATGAAGGTGTGCTCACTTGGCAGACATCCGTTTGAGCCTTTCTGAGTCGCTGCTTTTCTGGATCTTGTTTCGAGCAGTCAGGAAGTCTTCCTTCTGAATCGTTTCCCATGTTGATAATCTGTTCGCTGCCTTTGCTTCCAAGTCTAACACTGATAGTACAGACCAAGGGTTGAAATGATTACCTTTCAACTCACTTTTCATGCTTTCATCACTGCTGAACTGAGGTCAGTGAGCAAGAAAATTATTTAGATGCTTCCATTTTAAGTAAGCAACTAAAATAAAAACAATTAAAAAATAATAATACAGTCACTGATTAAAAAACTCAAAGATAATAGAACTATGGAACTGAGGCTTCCTGATTCAGCATGTGTAATGGACAATAACTTTAATACATTAGCAGTATTAATTATTTTTATTATATTAATAAAACCCACGACTTCTGATCCAATACTAACCAAAGTGGTGGATCTTTACAGAGGGCACTTTGCGGATGACCCTCTTAATAAAGAGGTTGATGTGTGAGAGGATAATGAAAGGAGGAGCCAAAGAAGGACGGGAGTGGTACTCAACAATCAGGTTGTAACGCTGGAACTTCCAGTAGGTGTCACTGTGTTCCTGCACTTTAGAGAAAGTGTAGCTGTGTGGATACAAGCAGATCAGAGCCACTGAGTCAAACCATTCAGTTTGTGAATGCAGCCAGAGAAACATAATGACAGACTGGTTCTTTACCTAAACATGGCAATAAGCAGGTTGATGAGCAGGATGTTGGTGACCAGGAGATATACGACTAGCAGAATCACTACCAGCCAGTTACTCTCATGAGTTCTACACGGCTCTTCACCGCTCTCAATCAAAGTCACATTGTGTGTACAGTTGACATCCCAGTTCTTGCCCACTGCAACAAAACAGACATAAAGGAGAAAGTTAAGAAAGTTTTACAGTAGCATTCAATTTTCTTATTTTTATGCCACTTGCACAAACACTTGTACCATCCATCTCTTCCACGGGGATCTGTCCAAAGATGTGCAAGTATGGCCTGTAGAAAACTCTCCGAAAAATGCGATTCAGGTTTGGATCATAGGAATAGATCAGAGCCTGATTGGCAACTCCATACGCCATGAGCCATACACCCAGGAAGAAGAGGAAGAAGAAGACATCCTTCATCTGAACAGGAGGAGGAAATTGTCATTTTGTTTCTGACATTATATTATTAAAAGTCTATAATTGGTATATTGCCAACTGATGGTAACTTTCTCACCATCTTTCCTACAATGATGATTTTTGGTCCCAGCTGCTTGTGAATGGCAAAAATGTGAATGAGGCGAAGTGTGAAGACCATGTAGTCCAAACACAGGACATCCCGTCCAAATTCATATGACCAGTGGAACATCCTGAAACACAAGCACAGTAAAGCTGAATCAGTGTGAAAGCAGCACCACCTGGTGGCAAAGCTGCAAATTAACTAAAGACCCGGAAATGAAAATTATTTTATAGAACACTTAAGACATCCAAATATGAACCAAGGACAATGTTTTTACAAATGTTACAATCTGCAATGACAAAGCCTCATTCAAAAATATTACTGTAGAAAAAAAAATTAGAATTGATCATTTCTATTATTTTTTATTTCTTGTCCATACCTGCAGATTAGTCCTATAATGAACAGGCTGATGGCAGTGAGGTCACATTTATTCCACAGATCCTTAATGTAGAGTCTGAACCTTTGACGCCAAGTCATCGTCCCCAAAAAAATGGTCTTGATGAAGAAGACAAATGACTTTACAGATCCATAAAAAACAACAAATAAAACTCAACTATACCTAGGTGACATGTATCCAAATACAGACGCGCACTTTCCATTTACTGTTACTATTATTTCAGAAAAGTGAGTAAAATCTGACAGGATAAGATTTTAATTTGTGATTTTGTTTTTTTTTAGTGTTTGCTTAATCACATAAAATCAGTGACGAATAAAAAAAAAAATTTGCTTATTTATTTTAATGTCAATCTTGAATCTAAGGCTTTTGACACAGGAGCATGTAACCACTGTGTCGCAATGGCACGTTGGGGATAGTTCATTATATATTATATTTGGGGATAGTTATTACATTCATAAATAAAAATAATAAAGTTCTAAGTAAGATGTCTCTCTTCACTCACCTGTCGGATCTCCTCACAAACGATGGTGAATACCCAGAAGTACAACACACACTCAGCAACACCTGGGCCTGAGGGTGGTGGGGGATCAAAATCCACCAACAGCACGTAGGCGAAAAGCAAGAGAAACAGGAAGTACATCAGGACGTTGCCCAAAAAGGAGGTGACCGGTGCAAACCAGAACTGACGCCAGCGTGACACTATGAATGGACGCTGTGGTGGTCGGTAAGGTACACCTGTATCAAGGATTATAAATACAGATTAACAGGTGACTAAAATGACAGCATGTGGAGACAAGAATCAGATGACTCTTTAAACAGGACTCACCTTTAATGGCATCACTCTTGTGAACGTCTGAGTCAACTTCACTGGTGTAAGAAAACATTTTTAATTCATTAGTAGACCTAAGACATAAAAACAAACTGATGTTCTATGGACGAACACTAAAGAGTGCAAGTAGAAATATTACTGCTGTTTGATGTCAGAGAAAGAGAAGACGGTGGTCCCATAAAGGTTGTCAGAGTCCTGAGCCACTGCATCGTCATTGGGCATTTCCTCCTCCTCCAGCTGATTGTCTTGTGTCCTTTGAGGTGGAATATATA
>NW_005187624.1:849153-850703 GCF_000239375.1 Pundamilia nyererei | reverse complement strand
ACACACACACACACACACACACACACACACACACACACACACACACACACACACTTTAAATAGTCTGTAGTGTAGTGAAAACCAAATATGAGTGACAGATTAGATTACACAAAAATCATGGGTAATACATTTGTAAATAACTGGACACGAATAACTTGAGCTTCTTATATAATATAGATTTAGTATATTTGTAGCTCATTTTCTTTCTTCAGGTGTGAAATGTAAAACTGAGGTCAGAGGTCAAATGTGGCACAATACTTTTTGAGACAAACTATAATGTGATATTTAGATTACCCATATACCAGTATAATTTCCTAAATGTCGCCAATACAAACAAAGGACGCTGAATTTTAAGTGTAGTTTTAAAGATAAAAGACATAAATCAATAAGTTGACCTTAAAGACTTTGGTGAAAGTAAGCCAAATATTACTGGTCATCATGATCCCACTCTACACTCCCACAAAGTTTTATCAGAATTGATTCGAAACATTTCCGCTATCATGATTACAGACAGAAAGATATGCATGCAAACACAACCAAAAACATGACCTCTGTGGTAGAACTGCTTTACCTGAAGGAAATGAGGTTGGTGTAGCAGAGGATGGGGCAGAAGAAAGCGAGCAGGAGCTTCCAGACCTCTGTGTTCCTCTTCATATCACCCCACCAGATCTGGGACAGCAGAGACTGGAAGAGGAGAGAAAAAAAACAAGGACTTATCCATCAGCAGTACTGGCTCAACATGGGGATATGTTATTTTGGAAGCATTATGCCATTTTTCATTTGTAAGTAATTTATACTGTTGTACTGTACAAATCTGGATGATCGTGTATACAAGTTCTTCATAAAAAGCAATACTTTTAGATAGGAGTAGCTAAATAATTACAGATCAGTGTATAAAGATGTATAACAAGGCATTGTGTATTAGCATATTTATTTATAGAGACTGTATATGTATACATTAGTTTGTATAATGAAAACAGCCTTATGCTTCATCAGACCATTTCAGTTTCAGCTTAATATATCAAGTGCTTTTTAAGATGTGTTTTTTGAAAATTTGTCCATGTACCCACTTTAAGGTCTTTTTCTCCACATCTAAATCTGAGGCAACGTTTGAACACGAATATCTCTATTAAAGATAAAAGACTGAATTTTCACTGTCCTTTCTTACCATCAAAATTGATCTGTAACTTGGGACAGATGCACCAAAAATGTTGTAAGTATTGGTTAGTTAGAATATAAAGAAAAAGAAAGTCCAGCATTCCTGCAAAATCCCATATTTGAGCACATGTTAAATAAAAACTTCAAATTGCAAGAGAACTACTGATATTTTTGTAGTTTATAGTTGAATAACACAATGTTGTAAAATAAATCTGTAGAAAACCTTTTTACCATGAAATAATTCACACTTACAAAACAGGAAGAATTTCATTCTACGGGGGATAATATGACGTACAACAAAACCAAAAATATCTGTCCAAACAGAATACAGATGCTACTCCAATTCAGAAAATAATTTTGTTAAATATGCGTATGTTTTTGGGGTTTTTTTT
>NW_005187624.1:846846-848528 GCF_000239375.1 Pundamilia nyererei | reverse complement strand
ATGCAAATTAAAAACACTGATTCATTTTAATCGGCCCAGTGAAAGTCTTTGAGATATCAATCTTAAAACATTGTTGCAGATTTCAATGTACAAAACACATCATTTGAAAGTGGGTCGAAGGACAATGGGGTTTCTTTTGTTTTTGTTTTTTTAATTATATCTTTAAAAATTATTTGTTACATTAAGGTAGAATTTCAAAGATTAGATTTGTTCAAACTATTGGACCACAAAATTATTACGCAAATTGCAGATTTTCGAGCAAGAAATGTTACAAAAGCTGGCTTATTTGGGATGGAATGACCCACTTTATTCCCTCAACTGATCAATATTTTCTCTATATAAATATGATGGCTTCCTTTGATTTCATGTTCATTTGTTTAATAGCATTCAGTTCATTTTGTTTCAAACATTTACATTCACAATCATTACAAAATATCATTCCATTCTTTGCATTTGTTACCTATATTTTGGAAAATGACGATGTTATTCAGATTCATTGCCCATGTGCTAGATGAAAGGAATGCCATTCACATGAATGACAAATATGACACACCTGTACGCCATCATTACTGAAGAAAAGCCGGGCATCGGCACTCACGCCCATCTGAAGGCAGGTGGTGTCACCCCAGATTGGAGACTTCCTAATTAGCAGGGTGAAGGAACGGTTTTCATCACTCCGATAACAAGAGCTAAAAATATCTGAAATAAAGTGGACAAGACACATGATGGAGAGTTCGATGAGATTTGTTACTATTGTGTTACATCAGCTGTTGAAAGGAAAATTCTAAGGAAATTAAATAAAATGATTGCAAAACTAGATATCAAACCATCCTAACAGTGTAGTGCAAAACTGCAGTTACTGTCTCACCATGAGCCAGGTTCTCAAACTTCTGGGCCAGTTCTTTCATGGAGAGTTTGGTTTCAGTCTCCTCCTCCAGTTTGGACAAGTCTCTGAGTATATTACAGCCACTGAGAGCACTCAGGACTGCCTCACCTGCCTGGAAAGGAGATCACCAATTTACAACATCACTTTACTTTATGTTTTTAGCAATTATTTAATTTTATATTAAGACTTAACACTATGACTGTATATTATTTAACAAAATTAGGATCATAAAATAATAATTAACAATATATTGCAATTAATTGACTCGAACAACTTTGATACATGGTAAGCAGCGTCTAGTTCGAGGTTGTCAAATGTACAGCCCGCAGGCTGAGATCATTTCCAATGCCCATTAATGGTATTAATGGCCCGTCAGGATGTGGATGTGCAGACGGGGGTGGGGCTTTATCTCACATGTAAAGGCAGACGTCCCGAAAACAGCCCAGTAGACGGAGAGATGGGCGAGTCAGATTTAAATGCAAGCTTGTCAGGAAAAGTAAAGAGAGGAGTGAAAATGTAAAATGAGCGGCATGTGGCTGCATTTCAATGATATTGGAGACTGAAAGCAGAGTGGAGAATTGATCGAATTGGCAGTGGGATTAGGTAATACAAGTTTTTATTCCCAACCATTTTCCGTTGTGGATGACAAAAGGTTTCAAACTTGATCACTATAGAAATTTCTGGGGATTTTTACCATTATGGATGAAAGAAAAAACTAAAAACTGGACAGTCTGGGCAATGAGCTACCAGAACTTTTTACACATTTATTCCTTAGAATTTAAGTCCACAGAGTCGT
>NW_005187624.1:836112-846053 GCF_000239375.1 Pundamilia nyererei | reverse complement strand
TGTCATGTTAACCATAAAAATAGAAATGCAGTCAGCACAAGTACACTGTGTGTTTATTCTGAAAGGTTCAAAGTACCCTCAGAGACGTCCTTTTGGATGAAGTGAACTCTAAGCCCAAAGCTTTATAGTATAAAGGCTGGCAGACATCACCCATTAACAGCTCCAGAACCCCTGACACCTGAGGAAACAGTGGGTGGGACAATAAGCACAACAGTATCAGGTTGTCTTCACATTCATAATGAATTTAATGAATCATTGAGAAAAATTAATGAAAAAGGACAGAATCTCATTGATTAGAAAACTCACCTCAAAAAGGGTGACCTCCTTCACTGGTCCACTTTGATTCTTATCTTTCACCATTTTTGAGGATGAATTCTGTTTTTCTGATGGTGAGTGACGCTCCACTATTGCCAGCCGCTCTGCTAGGCACTGTTGTAGTAGCTGATAGAGTAAGGTCCCATCTGGCACAGAGCGATAGAGGGTTTCCAGCCTGCCATAAGTTAGGTACTCCAGGATATTCAAGCCATTCTCAGTGAAAAGCCGAACAAACTGGGGCTTGTCGTTGATCAATGCATCTGTCATTGAGTCCTCCAAATCTTCGTACTGTTTAATTGGAGGAAGAAGATCATATTTTAGGACAGGTTAATACTTTAAGCCAAGTATTCTGTAAATCATAGGTAACCTGTATCTGTCAGAAGTGGTATAATAAACTGCACAATGTACTTCAGAGTATTTCCATTCAGTGTGGTGTCTTTTTCCCTCCTCACCTTCCACTGGATGTCTCCATTGAAGAGTTCACTCTTGGCAATGTCAACCCTGTTCCACGTTACTGCTAGTTTCAGCTCATCACTATAAGGGTTGGCATCAACTGATGATTGCTGCTTACTTGCTGAAAAACACAAACACGACAAAAATTAATCAAAATAAGGACTAAAAGTGCATGTTGCTGCTATGTTGTAAAATTACTGTCTACTTATACATACCTCCCACGAGTGTTTTAAGCAGGACTGTGTCAAAGTCATTTGGACTCTCGTGCTCTCCTTGGTAGATTGTAATCAAATCTTTGTTCTGGTAAATGCTCAAAGCCTGGAGACAGAAGATGGGAAAAGGAACAGGAACAATGCAAAATATTTTAGAAAAAAGATGTTCGACAGTGATGAGGAAGAAACTGGTGACAAAGGTTCTTTTCAAACTCATGATGTCATTCATGGCACAGCCTCTAATTAAGCAAGAGGGTTTGACTTTAATCAACTGCGATCCTGAAAAACTGACAAAAAGATCGAGCGCCCTGAGGGCATGAATATTAGACCTGAATACAGTTTAGTAAGCAGCTGACAGATATGCAGGCTATAAAAAGTCTTTCCTCATACTCTTCTGCAGAGTAAAGGCCAACACAATGTTTCTGTTCTCAGCACTCACCTGTTCAACTAGTTTGTCGGTCTGTGCCTCTGAAGGAAAATGCTTCTTAAACCGTTCTGCCACTCTGTCTTTGAGATCCACACTGGGGGTTTTAGGAGCCTCACTGTTGCCTTCACCAGAGGACGGCACAGCTGGAGCTGAAGACCGGTTCTCCAAGATATCACTCAGGAAATCAGCCAAGCCTCCTGAGCCAGCCAGAACCAGCCAGGGGATGCAGCTTTTTAAAGAGAGATCCATTCTCTGACAGACATTACAAAAACCATGAAATAAAGATTGGCACAATTTAAGTTAGAATTTGCCATTTTTGTTGTAATAATTCACATAAAAAGCTGTAAAGGACTGTACCTTTAGCATGTCTGTTTCCCCTGATATCAGCATACAAACGACGGGGATGTCAATGCTGCCACTTCCTTGAAAAAGATAAAACAATTTTTAACACGTTTCAATCTTGATAAAATGTTTTTACTAACTTAATCAGAGTGATCATACTAAGATGTGCAAAGTGCATAATTTTCATGAAGCACAACAGCTGACACTCATACAAAGAGCACCCTGTGGATGCTTTTGTTTTACTTGAATGGAAATGTTGTAGAGTTAACTGTAAGATACATGCAGTCACATGCAAGGCTTTCCTCCCGTAGATGCCAAAAAATAACTAAATAAATAAATAAATCATTCAACCAAAACACGAAGGAACATGTAAAGCCTGTAAAGATCAAAGTTAACTCTGAAAGGATGTATTTTGGGAATAATGGTACAGGAGTTAAGTCTCATTTGGCACAATTAGATTTAAATCAGTTAACTTAAACTGCGTGGAAGATAATGTGTACTCAAGTATAGTTTCTGCTTTAATTCAGAGGCTATAAATGTTGTACTTCATAGTTTATGGTACCATCTCTGACCCCATATGCCTGTGCGCTGCTGGGAAATGAATTCCTCCAGTCTGGCTCTGAAATCTGTTTCTCCTCCTCTGCGGCCCACACTCCCATCGTCCACGAGGAGGAAGGCCTGGTAGTTGTTATCCAGGGAGCAGGAGTCCCGGGAAATGTTTTGGACATAGTACTTTGCTGGAAAGCTTCCCTGCAAAAGAAGAAAAAACTGTTATTCCAGCGTTTCTTTCCAAATTTCAGCCTTAGTTATTTTAAATTGGAGCAAGAACTGCCAACAGTGTGTTCACCCAATAAAACCTGACAAATCAACACGGACCGTGTGTCAAATCGTGGTCCTTTTCCACAAAGACAACAAGATATGATTTAATGCTTAGAGAAATGTGCAAATGTGTGAGAGTTTGTACTACCTGAGGGTTGACCAGCTGCTCTCGTTTTTCCACAAGGCCCCACGGAGCAATGCCCAACGCTACCACCTTGTTGAGCGAGAATGAAGAAGCTGCAGTTGCATGATCTCTCACTGCCTGTCCAACACACCTGCCAACACCTTCACGCAGACCTGTAGTTAAGATCCATGCACCTGGGGGAAACAGGTGGAAAATCTGATTATTTTTTTCAGTTTTCTTCAGTGAATAAAATATAACTTTATGTGACTTTGCAAATCACTGGATTCTGTTTTATTTACATATTGCACTGCATCTCAAGTTGTTTTGTTTTTTGGGGGGTTTTTACAGCTAAGATTGTCAACAATTTATTACAGGGTCTGCTGTTTCTCTAAGCATGAACAAACAAAGGTCATGTCAAAAGTTGTAAATGTGTTTCACATTTTACACCAGTTTTTAATTTAAAAGGAACAAAACGAATGAGACTTGACAATCTGGGCACCAAAACGGGAAGAAAAACAAAGGGAGCAGAACCAAATTATTGATCCCTGAGAAATAAACCTAAGACCACAGCAAGTCAAGTATCAGATTCATACACATTTATCTGTAAAAGAATTAAAAGCACATAAAAAAAAGACTACAAAGGCCACAGACATGCGTAAAACATGTTTTTATATGCAATGGGTTTTAACACCAAATATGGTGCCACGCCCTGTACTATGTCTTATCTAACAAAGATGTTTAGGGAGTGTGAGCCGTGTAGTTACTTGCATCTTTGTGTGCATGTTTTGTTTGGGGCTTTGATTTTTTTTTTTTCAGTACGTCTTGGACTTGTTTTGAGAAAACAGCGAGTGACCTCAGATGACGGGGGGATCAGTATCGCCATATGCCACCTGCACTTGGTACAGTAGCCAGAGAGGAAATGGCCATTGTACTACCAAATTAGGACCGGACCCCAGGGAGTCGTGTTGTGTGTTGAGACTAAATTTTGTAATAGCTGTTTTCTTCACGCTAAAAACCACCATGAGTAGGTTTCAATGTCTGACAGGATCATTTGTCAGTTCTTTTATCGTCATCTGGAAATTATTATGACATCTGCTAACCAACAATAACCCACTTCAGCAACCAGAACAGAAATAAGATGCTGAGCTCAGATATGCCAGACACATCACACCTGCCAGGAGCACTGACACACTGGCAGATGCATAAAGTTTTTACCTGTGCTTTGTGACGCTTTCACCAGTCCCTGTCTGAGGACCTCCCGTACCCAGGTCTTCACCTGTGTCCTTCCCTCTCCGCCCACAACAGAAACAACCAGGTTGGGTAGAGGAAGACGCCAATGAGCTGTCAGTATGGTGTACACCATAGAAGGCTCAGTGCTCCATGACAGGCGCAGGAACTAAGTTTAGACATTTGATGGATTAAAAGAAGCAAGCCCATGTCAACAATGCAAAAAGATTTGAAAAGTAATGGCCTGTGATCACACTAGTATTAAAGCTGAACGACTCAGTCGTTTCAGCCTTTAAATGGTAATAAAATGGGGGGGAAAGAAGCTTGTCATGTGATCTGTACTGACTTTTGACTCTGTTTACTCAGGTGGAGCGGAGGTAGACTGAAGGTCAGGAAAATTCAACGAATTGACTACTACAGCTCAGGGTTTATCTTAACCTTTATTTAACTCACCTTTGGAGGCATTTCTTTTAAAAACATGTACACATGTTCAAGAACTCTCAGGCTCTTGAAATAAAGCATTCAAACATTATGAGAGAAAAATAAAAGCACCCACATGGCTGTGCCTCTTGCTGGCCCCTGCAAACTGCACCTCTCCAAAGGCATCTGTCGGTCGTTCAGAGGAGTGCTGCACACTTTTCCACTGGTTCACGATGGCTGTGCTGAAATAGTCTCCAAGAGCCACAGAGGCATGGTCATCTCTCGCAGCCCCGCACTGACACAATGCACCATTACTGAGAGAGGTGGAGGGATATAAACAACACCATGAGAAGTTACTCAAAATACATGTGCTGTTATTAAAAGACAGAGGTCACAGTACCTGATGGAATCTTCTACAAAAGTGCTGCACACTCTTTTCTTGATGATTTTGGGGATCCAACTCTGAAAGCATTTTTCAGCAGTTATATAACATTACTGAATTATTACAGAAGCTGATTCAATTCTGAATCCTAAAATCTCATGCATGTGGCAGCAGATGCAGAAAACCGTCCAAGTGTTGACTTTGGCTAAGAGAAACTACCCAGTAACAAGTTGGCGAGCTGTGCTGTGATTTCTGATGATGTGACGTAGTTTGAGCTCAGGTGTGCGCAACAGGCAGGCTGTGCATAAGCGTATTCTGCAGTGGGGCTACATTACATTTTGTTTTCACCAATGTATTCAGTGCTAATCTTTCTGTAATGTTATCAGCCAAGCAGTAAAGAGAGAACACTTTCCCCACAGGCCGTTTAACTGAGAAAAAAAAAACATGATGGCCCCGTTGCATTTATTGGTGCCAGTAGCTGACGCCTCGTCTAGAGTCCTGCAACTGATGCAACTAAACGGAACGCAGTCATTATTAACCATCACCGGAGCGCTTATTTAACTGCTTATGGTTAGGATGCTCGGTTTAGTAGAAGTTAGTTTCTTATAAGTGGCGTGTTTTCCATTTTTATCGCTTAGCCAAAAAAAAAAAAAAAAGTAGACTGCTGCGTCAGAAATGATTGGAAAAGCCGTTCCCAGTTGTTAAAGCTGTAACGTCCACCGGTTAGACAAGTGTAGGGTCAACAAACCACAGCGGAAACAAAGCAGACGGATAGCTCCTGCAGTCGTTCGCGCAAACGTGCACGTTTGGACAGCTGTTGCACGACGTGTTTTCCAAGAAGACTATGGGCGGCTCACTGCAGTTTCTCGGAACTTCATGGGCAGAAATTCCGAGTATAGCGTTAACTTCCACTTCCAAAAAATGTAGCGGCACATCACAACAGCAGCTGAAGGACTTGAGTGAAATCTAACCCACCTGGCTCTTCTCAGTTTGGCCAATATTGTCTCTGCCGTCGCCTCCTCCTCCTTCTTCTGCTCCTGTGTTTTTCATGTTTCCCTTTCAGTCGTTCTCAATGAGAAACATATGCGGAAGGACTAAAAGGGTTTCTTTCTGACTATTTTCCACCTTGTCTCCTACTGCTGAAACCCCATTCCCTGCCACTGCACTCACTCGGCGTGCGCAAAGAAAAATAGGTGCAGCCAGCACACAGGTAAGGGTGTGGTTTCACAGAGGCAGACAATTACACCAACGCATGCAAACAGGAAGGGCCAATCGGAACCACAAAGTGGGCTAGAGTTTATTGAAATACTTCCTCATCCCCTTATCTGGTCACTGGTATCTGTTGTTGGAACTGAATACCCTCAATGACACCACTGTAGCAGAAAGACTGCTAAACATGCCCAAGCTTGTGTCCTCTAATTGTTACTGGAGCCTAAAAATATAACACATTTGTAGTAGAACCTGTTGGGTATGTGTTGCTGTGGTGCTCACTTCCCTCAGAAGTAAAAAGAACAATAGAATGAACAACAAAAAATCCTGCCTGCAGGGGTTTTGTTTCAGAGGCAAATTACAGTCTTGTTCAGCTGAAATTCAGGTCATTGCTTCATCTTTCTCGAATTTATAGATGTCTCATAGTCGTCCTCTGTCTGTACCATTTCAAAGGCTCTTTATGAGAGGTGATCATGGTAGGATTGCACTATACTTTTCCTTTAAGACTATACATAAACACCACAAACTTAATTCTCTTAAATATTTATTGCATATCATATTTAAATATTTACATATTTAAAGTATAAAACGCACGTTTCACACGAGACACAAAAATCATTTGCGAGCATACATTTCTAATAAGTACCAGTCAGTCAGAGCAGACATAGAGATATTTGGTTTTCAGTAGATGGAAAACTATGTGGGCAGCTCTCCACCCCTTCAGTCCTTAATTGCTGACATTCCTTTTGGTCCTATCTGCCGTAGCCCTGTGGATCTTTTGCCTTCTTTGATTCCTCCTTTCCGCTTCCTTTGCTGAAGTGGTATAAAGTGCTGGCTAAGTTGTGAAGCTGGCATGTCCCGAGCTGGCATCCACGCTGAATTGCACGCGGCAGTCGTGGCTTCAGGCCCATGCTGTCGTGATGAAAATGAGAAGGGTGAACATCAAACTCAGGGTGCAGAACATCACATATTAAAAAATGCAGTTTTGAATGAAGTTGGAAAAAAGTGTTGTCTTTCTGAAAAACAATCACAATATTTACCCTCTAATAAAGGACTGATAGTGACATGACCATAATTTTTTTTTAATTTAATGTAATTTTAACAAATACTTTGATTTAGTTTTTCAAATTAAATAATGCTCTTTTTCTATTGACAGCCACTCTCAGCACGTTGTCACGTCCTTTGTACCTGTGTCTCAGAGCCTCCAGGTCCAGATGTTTGTTCTCTGAGGTGAATGGGATGATCTTCAGTAATGGAGCATGGTGCTCGTGTGTGTCCTCTGACATTTCCCCTCCTACATCTCGGACCGCTGCTCCTGGTAGGACGATGTCTGCGTCTGACCTGTGTTTCCAACAGGATATGGAATTTATTAAGTAACCTATAATTTGCAATAATATAACTTTGAGATACACTAATAAGAAGCTCTGCTTTAAACACTTTTTTTAATTTCCCGCCATCCCAAGCATGCTTTGATGTTGCGTTTCTACTGGTAGAGAGTGATACTTCATTATGTGTGCCGTTGTGAGCTGTGTGGTTCCCTGTGTTTTTTCACTCACCTTTGAGTTCGTCTCAGTGGGGAGGCAGCAGTCAAAGGGACAGTCAGCAGCAACAGAACAGCTATCTCCATAATGCACTGCCCTACAATTTAATAGAATGAATAATTAAGTGTGGTGCTAAAGAAAAAATGCTCTTCTGACCCAATTGTTGAAGAAGCACAAAATGATTTAACCATAAAAGTCAAATGATAATAATAATAATTATGTGTTTAGAGAGCTTTTAGAATCGTATAAAAATTAATCTCAAAAGATGCTTACCGCAAAAGGAGAGCTTAAAACCTGCTGTGGCTTGTTGAGTAAACCAACACAACTTGCTGGTTGTTGGATGTCTGACTCTGTCATCCCTTTCTAACGCTGGTCCTTTATAGTGTGATGGTGGGATGAAGGGGTGTGTCTGTAACACACTGACTATTCTGCCAAATGAACTCACACACACACAAACAAACACACACTTTTTTATTCGCTACTTAAAAGAGCTGTGATGCCAGCATAAACAATCTTTAAACAAGGCGTCCAAACACAACTTTGGACTTAAACTTAAGGTGACCTTCTGTGATGTTTACATCGATTCTTATGTTCACTTGTTGCTCTATAGCCCCCCGCTCTTCCTCCTCCTCCATCTTTCTCCTCCCTCAGTTCACTTGCTGCTGAGCAATTGTTCCAGAAATCTTTCTTTCATTTCCATCACCTGCAGGAAGCCCGCTGAGCCCAAAATAGCCCCAGTTCTCCAGGCTTTTCTTTATCGCCCCATTTTTCCTGTGCCTTTTTCCCTTGAGTCACTTTGGCCGTCACCGTGTTTATTTCTGCAGTGTCCTTCACTCATATCCACCTCACCACAAACACAATGTCAAAAACAACTCCTTGATCTTATAGTTTTCCTTAAGGTGTTGGTGATGAATATGGCATATGTGGATGAGAGTTCACATTCAGGAACTCTCATCCACATTTAAAGTGGTCACAGAAACAAAAGATCAAAGTTGGCACTTGGCCTCATACTAACACCTCTCTAGGAAATTATCCCATAATTCCTAATCTTTTAATAATGCACTAAATCCATGGGGAGCCAGTGTCACATTTAATGTTTTTTATCCTACACACTGTTTCTCAGACCGGCTCTCTTCCCTCTGATTCACGGCTTCCGCTCTAGAGACCATTGTGCAGCTTTCCTGTGACTACCATCTGGGCAGTCTGCATTGTCAGAATAATACACTGAGTCATCGCTGGCGTGCGTGTACTCAAGAGCATTAGCGCTCAAATAATTATGAACTTACATATGACTGAGCATGGATTACGACAAGTGTTGATGGGATAACAGGTGATGACGTGAGGGGCTGCATCTCAAGAAAAGAAAAAAAGCCCAGCATCCTGGTAAAACTGTCCCTGTACACCTGCTGCTGCCTAACCTTGAGCAACTTATGTGATTGCGAGGTATCCATCATCGGCCCATCCATCTGTCTGTTCCTCCTCAATTCCCAATAAATCAATACTCCTCACAGGACGGTCAGGTGTTAGTGAAAGTTGCAAACAAGGACCACCTAGCGGGGGTTTACCCAACTTGTGCTTGTGGTCAAGGTCATACTGGCTGTTTTACGGGTACTTTTCCATTTTCATGAGAATTGCTACTCCTCCTAAATTACTGGTAAGGTGTTGATATTTGGTCCTGGAAATGACTCTTTGAAACGTCAGTGAGGCGCACAATGGATTTTAATAATGAATTTATGGAACACAGTCAGCCAATGACAAGAAAAGGTTATAACTTATAACTAAAAATACTTTTTGCATTTCACTCATTTGCATTTCACTGTGTGATGGATCATCAATTGTGATGGACCTAACCACGATTGACATTCTAGTTTATAACATACACTCCCCAGCCAATAAATTCAACATTGTGCTGGAAACATTTCTCAGAGATTTTGATCTCTTTCTTTATTTTTCTATCTATTAGATTGAGATCTGGAGATTACCTAGATCACTCGAGTGCAGTGAACTAGTAACGTTCAAGAAACCAGACTGACTTATCCTGCTGGCAGCAGCCATAAGAAGATGAGTAATGTGATCATAAAGGGATGGACATGTTGGACAATACTCATACCACTACACCACCAGCAACTGCTGACACAAGCCAGCATGGATCCATGTTGTTTATGCCGAGTTCTGACCCTGCCATCTGAATGTTGTAACAGAGCAGGCAGGAGTTTCTACTCTTCTACTGACCAGTTTTGGTGAGCTGTCTGAATTGTAGCTTCAGTCTCCTGTTCTTACCCGACAGGAGTGGCACCCGTTGTGGTCTTCTGCTGCTTTAGTTCATCTGCTTTAAGGTTTGACATGTTATGCATTCAGAGATGCTCTTCTGCATACCTTAGTTGAAATGTACAGGGTGGGCCATTTATATGGATACACCGTAATAACATGGGAATGGTTGGTGATATTAAAGTCCTGTTTGTGGCACATT
>NW_005187624.1:753378-834628 GCF_000239375.1 Pundamilia nyererei | reverse complement strand
ATTCCCATGTTATTACGGTGTATCCATATAAATGGCCCACCCTGTACAATTACTCCTGTTGTCCTCCTGTCTCCTTCTACACATCTAAATGAATGTGGAACCATTTCAAATCTAGGTAATTGCATTTGGCAGCCAGTAGCTTTTAATAAGAGTAATTATTTAATATTGAGCATGGCTGTGGCCTCAAAGGAATGAATGCTGTTGTACAATGACTGAGTAAGGCAGTAATTTTTCATGCCTCCAACCTACAATTTCTTATATCAGCCTTTAATAATAAAAAAATGATTCAGATTAAGTTTTAGTGAAACACAGTTTAGCTCTATAGCCTCAGCAAATTCTTGTTTACATAAATCATATTTATTAGAATTATATTTTTCCCATGGTCATCCATGCCTCCCTAATACATTGGCTCTACACCCCCTGTAGGGGAGCAGCCCCACAGTTTCAGATCCACTGGATTAAAGTAAGTAAAAGTATTTGAAAATTGCTGTTTTCATCCCATTTAGAAGCATTAGGGTCTGTTGCTGTTCCATCCAGAGCAATTTAGAGATCAAAGTATCCTGTATTATTTGACACAGTGTGCAATATTTAAGGTCTCACTCTGTGTTTATTCAAGTAATACTTGATGAGCAGAAGCGTTTCTTCTCTGAGCCTCTGTGAATTTTCAGCCTCACCCACTCCCCTGACCTGTGGGGTCGCTGAAGGGTCAAATATTGATCTTTTTCTTTATATATAAATGTGTTCAGTTTAGTATGGCGTATGAACACACCATCCCTTTTTTCTATTATACAGTTGATAATTAGTTTTACCAACTATTGAAGTTCAACTTTATAAACTCCCAGCAGTCTCTGTTACATTATCTGGAAGTCCTAACATGTCAGCTAAGCTTCACAGACCTCAGCAGAAACAAAACCAATATTACATTATTTGATCATCCAGGCAGATCCTTGAGCCTTAAATGTTCATGCTGAGCTCCTGTTGTCCTCAGGCCATGCTCTGCCAAATTACAAACATTTAAAAAAAATATGATTATGTCAAAACATAGACAGTTTTGTTGGAATCCTACATGCTTAAGGTGAGACCAGGTCCACCATACAGTAAATGCATTCAGGAATCATAGAGGACTTAAGCAGAAAGATTAACTGCAGAAAGAGAGCACACATATAAGATCCACTCTGATAACCAAGTGCAGAGGAAAAAGCAGCGATCCTTGAATATTTCACATTCTTCTCTACTGTTCACTCTCTGAACAGAAGACATAAATTAGTGGAAAGAAGGCATATGAGCTGAGCAGGGTGTGTCTCCTAAAGGTTGGAAAGATGATCTCTGTAGGGCCTTGGTGTCACCAGACAGATGCAGAGTCATTAAATTTTTACACCTATATTCTAACCGTCAGTCACCGTCAATGAGAGACGCTTGTAAATGACACTCTGTAGCTGCTGACAGCCAGTCTGTAGGTTTCTGATGTGTTTGCTTTGAAAATATTCAGTGAGGCAGATCTGACTTGATGAGACTCAAAAAAAATTCCCTCAAGTGGAATGACCCTACAACCCTCAGTAGAGGTCGTTTATGTTTAAGCTACATGCGTGTATTGCGACATAGGTGTTAAAAATATAGCCACAATGTTTGTCTGTGTCAGGACGATTTAGACGTACCCTCCTGGCTCATGTTAATAACTGCTGTTTTCTTTTACTGCTTTTAAAGGTCACTCAGGCCCATTCACCTCTTGTAAAGTCTATATTGTTGATATCCTACTTGTAATTCGTCTTGAAGAAATATGCCTCCACTTCCTACTTGAGAAGACTCCTCTGACATTTCTCCCACTATTTCTGACGTAGCGTGCATCCTGTTGTTGTAAGCCTGCAGCCACCAGTTATCTAGCTCCAGCGCCCAGAGCCTGTTTCCTCTACCGAATGAGTGCAAGAGTACGCATCCTGCCAGGAAAGCCTGTCATTCACTCATGCATCATTGTCTTACAGTTTTCATCTGTCAGGGTGTTCAGGATACTTGGCTGCAAGTGTGTGATGGTTTCCAGGACACCAGGTGTGACTTAAGTAGGTTATCTAAGCTAAAAACAAACAAAGTGTACTTACTGAAAGAAAACAGAGTTTCACTTGTGTTTCAGTGCAGATTGATTTGACTGTAAGTCATTTGGTATCAATATCTGTGCATTTTGGCCAAGGGAAAGATGCTAAAGTTTACTTTGAATAAATAGATTTTATAATACACAATTGTATCATACATTGTGCCTGTATGAGCTGACTCAACCGGGGGAATTGCGCCATCTTGTGGAAGGAGACAGAATCAGTACTGAAATAAATAGTGCACAAAAATAATAAAAAGTACGGTACATGTACTGTAATTGGGGGTGAATTCAATTAGGAATGTATTGAAATATTTTGCTGAAAGATAAAAGAATACAAATCTTTAACTACAAACTTCCAGAAGTGAACAAACAGTGTCTTTTCCTAATGCATTTCTAACAGTGTTTTAACCATCAGAACCTCCAGCAAGGTTATGCAACAGCACGCCCTAACTGCTTGTTTTAGTGGCTTTCAGCATTTTGAAGAAAATTCTGCTAAAGCTGGACAGAAAGTGAAAGGGCTGTGCAGAATAAGTCTGGCAAACCCATAAAAGGTTAGAGGGTCAACACTGAGAGTTATAAGCTTAGAGTCCATTAGTGGATTATAACCATAAACACTCTCCAACAGGTCTCCTGCATCTCTCTTGGATTAAAGCGAGAGAGACAGAGTGAGAGAGATAGGCTGAGAGAATGAGAGTGCATAGAGAGTGATTGAATTGAGCAAATTCAAAGCTGAACACAGGACTCGGGGCACGTACTTGGAGAAATAAACGCTTGGCGACAACCTGAAGCAAAGTCGGAGCGGTGATTTGGTTTGTCATATTTAAGGTATACAGTTTATCACCTGACTACTATACTGAACTGTGCGAGGTAAGTTCAGCGAAGCACGGTAATCTATCTGCAGATTTTATGTGTGTGTGTAGTGTTGATGTCAGTGCCTGCTATATAAAAGATACAGATTCACTTTAACTGCTAAGGAATCCTTCATCAGTGATCAGTTATGTGGTAGCTGTGAAGATGAAGTGAAAGGATGAGCAGCTGTCATTTCATTTCATATTTAGTGGGTTTTATTTTATATTCTGGATGAACAACAGACCGAATGTGTGCTATTCTATTGTGTTTGTGGTTTCTTTCTGTTTGACAATACATAACCTCTGCCATGACCATCGTCATTGTTGTGTAACTTTCATTTTGTTCTGCCCTAAATTGTTTGTGGGTGTGTGTGTGTGCGTGCTTGTGTGTGTGTTTAGGAAGCATGAACGTGGACATCGAGGGGATAATCCAGTGCATCAAGCAGGGAGATGAGAATGGTGTTCAGATAAGGCTGCAGGAGTTCAACAAAGAGGTGACGTGACACAGAAGCTTGTGTATTTCTCACAAGTTCTAATGCTGCTCATGACACTGTTTTTCTGTTTTTGTGTGTGTGTGTCATTATTTCTCTTCCTGTAGTATGCCCAGTGTTTCTTCTTTGACACAGAGGAGAGGGAAAGACGGAGAGTAAGTCTGTTTATGTTGCTGCACCAGAAGGAAAGTTTACAGGCATAAACCCACGTCCTCCTGGTGCTCCTTATAACGTCACCTTATTCCCTCTCACGGCACACCTCCGACTTATCCGCCCCTCCCCACCCCTACACACTCCAATCTATGATTAGTAATTCTGCTGTATCAGTTGTCTCTGATCCTCTCTCCTTGCCTGCTCAGGCAGATTGAATCCAGACAGAGTGACTGAATAATTGTCTGGGTTAGAAAAAACTTCTAATTACCTTCAAATTAATAAATATGTTATGATATCCTTCACTGTCCCCTGTTAATTGATTGTCATTCCCAGCAAAGAAAACCTTTCTTTTGGGAATGACCTCATCCCATCAGTAAATTGCTCCTAAGCTTTGTAAATAGGTTTTTAGGGAAAATGCCATACTGTGAACCTGTAGAAGGACTTCTAACAGCACTATTTCCTCTCTCTTCTGCTACGTTTCCTGTCTAATGGATGACCATCTCTTAAGCAAAGGCGACTAGAAGAGGTAGGGTTTTGCCACAATTTAGAAGTAATTAAGCACTGCACATGAAAAGTACCGTAAAGAAATCCAGTAATCCTTGTTGCACTGTTTTACTAGTTCAGGAAGAATAAAGTGAGGGACTACACTGATTCTGACTCGGACTTGGACGAGTACGACCTGGAGGATCGAGGACTCATCCTCAGACAGGTGATCCGATGCTGTCACTCTCTGCTTGCCCAGATGTGATATTCTTAGTCCTTGTGAAAGTTATTATTATGATAAATTCCTGCAAACATGTTTCTGCTCCTGTTCTCAGAATTTAGGTGTTGTCCTTGTGAGGTTCATAAGGACGGAAGTCAAATGTCACCTGTTGAGAGTATGCCTACGCACCCTGAGGATCCTGTCCCGGGACCAAAAGGTCTTGGGGCCTTTGGTGACCGACAGCGCTCTCCTGACTCTGGCCAAACTAGCCGGGCTGACCACAAGTGACATCAGTGATGAA
The DNA here is from genome assembly GCF_000239375.1 of Pundamilia nyererei. NCBI lineage: Eukaryota > Metazoa > Chordata > Actinopteri > Cichliformes > Cichlidae > Pundamilia > Pundamilia nyererei. The sequence continues at coordinate 830,046 of NW_005187624.1, read as the reverse complement.
GTCAGCGACCCCGACTCTGATTTCTACGATAACATCATTGCCTCTCTCACCGAAACCAAAGTGCTGCAGGGTCACACTAATGAGGATGAAGCTGAAGCTGAAACTAACGACCAAAACGAGGAGCCGCCGGCCTTCGACGAGGATGCCAAAAGCGACATCAGCATCACCAACAGCGGCGATTTGGACAGCATCAGCTGGTTTGGGAGCCACAGGACGAGCATCAACGAACTGCACAGAGGTGGGACGCATCACAGGGTCCTGGAGCGAGGGCGGAGGGACCGCAGAGAGAGTAAGATGGATGTGGAGGAAGAGGTGGAGGAGTTGGAGTCCGGAGAGGAGGCAAAGAGAAAAGAGGCCCTGAAGGTGTTGTGTAACGTGGTGTACAACAGCGCCTGGGCACAGGAAAGGTTCAGTGCTCTCAGGTAGGCTCGGCACGCACACACAATCGCATCAGTTCCCATAAACTGTGTAATTTTCAGCAGCTTATAATAATCGCAAAGCACCTAAAAAACATGTATTCGCTTATTTATACCTGTGAAAGCAACAACTCTCGTGCCTGGTAAAGGTTATTATGACAAATAGAAGGACAGGGGACTGAAACAGTGCTATCCCGAGGACAGTGTCATTCTCACTTGCAATAAGCTGCATTTGGCTTCATCTGGAAAGTTCACATCTATCTCCTTTGTTTCCATCAGGCTCATGTGTGGCCTCATAGAGCGCGTATCATCCAGTGTCAGCTGGTCGAATCCCTCTAGTGCTCAGTTTTATGAACTGCGCTTCATGTTCCTCATGACTGCACTCCGGCCAGAGCTCAGCACCCAGCTTAAACAGGTCGCACGATGTCATATAGTCCAAAGTTATTCCTGTTTTACTCCTCATTACTGCCCTCACACTGATTATTCTCTTCCAGGAGGGAGGGGTTTCCATCCTCACAGCAGCCTTGGAGAGCTGCCTGGAGGTGCAGTGGAAGGACCAGTATGAGTGCGTCTTGGACCCACAGACACAGCCCATCTCTCTGGAAACCTCTCAGCGCGTCACAGAGATCCTCAAAATTCTCTTCAATATCACGCACAGCACCCACAAGCAGGACCCAAGTGAGGTGTGTGTAAAGGCCCTCGCATTTTTCAGAAGCTTTGCTTTCATGTTTACTTTTTACAGGAGTTTTAATACAATATATATGTTATCAGTCAAATATGCAATCATATAAAAGCTAAATGTGCGAAAGAACAGGACAGTTGAAGAGGCATTCGCTGCGTCTGTGCCTTTAATCAGGATGATGCGGCTCTGTACCGACACCTGGTGGCGATCCTGCGCCTCTGTCTGCTGAGGAAGTGTCTCCTGTCAGAAGACACAGATGAACTGCAGGGGTGAGCACAACGTGACAAAACCCAAGCTGTGAAAATATTCAGGCTTGATAATCTCATAATTTACTATCGTGCAATTATAACACATACTGTGCAGTTATAATTGATTTAAACGATGGACTATAAAATGAGATATAAACCTTCAGAAATTCTTTAGGGGTTGCAAAATCACTTTCATGCAGAAGCACTATTTTTAATAACATTTGAAGCAACAAGGATGAGTCTATAATTATGAGTTTAATAACATGCACCCTCCTCTTGCTTGCTTATTTGAGACTTCCAGATAGATTGAATGTTCAGCTGCAGGTCTGATTAAAATCTCAAGTATATATAGAAATCAATGCCTTTTTATTAGGTCTAGATGTTCTCATAAAAAGAAAATTTTGAGATATAATTCCAATAATAGTGTATTTTGAGTAGCATTTGTTATCATTTTGGATGAAACAGTGTATAATCCATCCAGCCAAACAACACCAAATGTTTAAAGGGGGATCTGCTCTGATCATTTTCAGCTCCTTTTTATTTTCAGGCTGTATTGGAGTAGCTTTGCATGGTTCACTGTTCAAAATAACCCTTATTTATCACAGGGATTACTTGCACATACACTGACCTCCAGTCTAACAGTATATGTCTAAAAAAAACAAGGAAAAGCAGAGCAGGGAATAGGTTTTCCCCGCTCTCTTCTATCAACACTCACTCCTTTGCCGTGACCTTCTCTCACTCCCGCAGTCACACAGTGAACCTGTTGTCAGCGCTTCCTCTGCAGTGTCTCGATGTGTTGCTGACGGTGCCTCTGGAGCCAGATTCAGAGCAGTGCAAGGGGGTCAACATGGACTGCGTCCACACCCTGCTGATGTTCATGGAGAGACGCCTGGAGGCGGTGAGGGAGTAGAAAAGAGTTCTGTTTGTAGAGTCATTTCTGATCCATTTGTGTGTTTGTGAGGGGTTTTTTTTCTCAGTGATTTGTTCTTAAAGTTTATATTTTGCAGCGTGAAAAAGGGAGCAGCTGGTATTACGGAAATAACGGAGAGGATTTGTTTTATGTGCTTTTCAGGGAGATAAGATCAAAGAGAAGCTGACACCAATCCTCAATCTGCTGACGGAGAGCTGCAGGGCTCACAGAGAAACACGGCACTACATCAGAAAATATGTAATATACGACACCTCAGAGATAGCTCCTGTGTTTCGCTTTTTGATGTTTTGATGCCAAAATATTTGTAGCACGTTTAATGTCCAGTATGCTTTTGATCATTTGCATGTAACCAACCAACACCTGACCTGTGCAGGCCTGGACTCTATAAGACTGAAGACTATAAGACACTTGTAGTATTCATAGTACTGTGCAAAGTCTTGAGACACCCCTCGCTTCTATATATATTGCTGGAAAAAAAATGCAAATACAGTATAAACAGAGTTAGTACAATTCTATGACCACTTTTATCCTTCAACACAGCCTGAACTCTCTTAGGTAGCTTTCTTGTAATTTCTTACAGTAGTATTCAGGGTTAGTTCTCTAAAAAAAAGTTCTTCTTTGGATGTTGGCTGTCTTTTGTTTTGTTCTATGTAAAGATGATGCGACACTGCCTCAGTAACATTGAGGTCCGGGCTCTGGGGAGGCCAATCCATGCACTGGCAGTGTGTTTGGGATCGTTGTCATGGTGAAAAATGAAGCTATTGCCAATCAGGTGTTTTGCAGATTGCATTGTATGGTGAATGAAAATCTGATGGCACTTGCCTGATTTATAATTTCATCACTTTTGATAGGATCCCCCAACACCACTGACTGAAAAGCAACCCAAAACCATGAACTGGCCTCCCAGTTTTGAAGATGCATGTTAACACTGACTGTTGCACATCTCTCCTGACCTCCTCGTACATACTGAGGACAATTTGAACCAGACAAGTTTACAACTTCCTCTTCTGTTCTCCATTTGTCCAGTTTCCTTGAATGCACACCATGCTGAGATGTGCCACGTTTTTGGATAACTGTCTTTGAGAAGCACCATGTTGGTGCAAAATACTATTTTATGCCGGTCCAGCTGTGTTACCTTTGGGATTTTTATAGATACAAAAGAAAGTAGCACCAATTGTATGTTTTGGTGACAGGTTGCTAAAGATCCAGTTTAAACTGGTTCATCCTATGAGTTAGATCCCTTTTTTTATGCTTCAGTAATTCATTGTTCAGTGTTAAGTGGCTTAATGAGCACAATACATGTTTCTCTGTAATGGTCAGGTACAAGGGTGGAGCTAAAAGTGAGTGAAAAAACAGCCAATGTTTAAAGAAAAACTAAAAAGACTTTTTTTTTTTTTAAAAAAGCGGTTGCTGAAGACTTTAGCACAAAGACAGCAGATCCTTTAATTCCGGGAAGATGTGCGTTGGCAGACTTGTTCCAGCTCATCCCTAAACACCCTTCTCCTCCCTCCAACACACTGACTATGAGAAAGGATTTTTCATTATATATTTGATTTGTCTCAGACTTTGAAATCCATCATTGTTTTGAGGTTAACGGCACATTTTGCTTCATTTGCAAGCATCAGAATGGTCTCGCTCATATTTATTTAAAAAAGAAGAAGAAACAAAACACATTCAAGAAAATTAAAGCTATAATGTGTCGCCATCATTAGATCCTGCCTCCTCTGAGAGACGTATCACAGAGGCCAGAGGAAGGCACCACAGTGAAGAGCCGTCTGATTCGTCTTATGACTCATCTAGACACAGACCTCAAACACTGTGCCGCTGACCTCATCTTTGTCCTCTGCAAGGAAAATGGTAAGAAGAAGCAATATGTGGATTAATAAAAATAGGGTGAAGTTACAGTCTGGTTATAAAAATAGAAAAATGCATATTGAAATGATCAGATGGTATTTAAACAACGGGCGTCATTAGTTTTTATTGTGCTTTAAAAAAAACTCTTATTACCTTTTAAATATTTGTGTTTATGTCTTTATTATTATTTTATGTAGTCTTGATAGTCATGTTTTTTTTGATTATATACATTATTTTAAATCTAATCTGTGAATGCAGTGGTGCTGAAATGTTTTTGTAGCTCTTTCTGTATTTTTTCTTTTGTGCCTTATTGAGAACACCAACGCTTCTTTTCCTAGTGAGCCGTTTTGTGAAGTATACAGGTTACGGTAACGCAGCAGGTCTGCTGGCCACCAGGGGGCTCCTGGGAGGCCAGGGGCCCAGGACCTCTGATACCCAGTACTCCAGCGACTCTGATTCAGACACCGAGGAGTACCGGCAGGTCAAAGACCGCATCAACCCGGTGACGGGGCGGGTGGAGGCAGAGCAGCCAGACCCTATGGAGGGCATGACAGAGGAGGAGAAGGAGGAGGAGGCCAAGAGGCTGATCATGCTCTTCAACAAGCTGTCCAGGTAAGCAAAACGTCAAAAAGCTACAAACATGAGAGATACACAAAAGTCTCAGATACTTCTAATGAATACAGTAAACGTCAACTGATTCCCACCACACCACAGCAAAAGTTTACAGAATTTAATTTATTAAGGTACAAATACAGAGTTGCAATAAAAGTGTCGAGCAGACTGTACATGTGTATATAACCAAAAGCTAATTCCAGCGCATAATCTGCAGCGTCTCAATGTGTTGCTGCAGAGGAAGTTCTTTGATGAGCATTAATGGGTCAAGTAGTCATTAAAATTGTATACTGGTAAGAAACAGTAAGGTCTGTAAAACTCAAGTGTTCCTCTTGTTCTTGCATAATACAGCAGATTGATGGTAAATTAAACAGTTAGGCTGTTAAAGCTCATGCTGGTGATCAAATCACCTGCATCTCGTGTATTTTACAGAGACAACATCATCCAGCCGATGGGAGTGGATGAAGAGGGGAAGCTCGTCCCAATGTCAGGACTGAAGGAAAATCCTCTCTCTGAGGAGGCGAGGTCTGAGTCAGAGAATGACGGAGAAACAGAGGAAGGAGACAAGGACTGATTTCTGTTCAACAGTTTGCTCAGTTTATCGATATTACTTTGTAAACATTTCACTTGTACAGGTCATCAGTGGAAAAGATGTGTTGTGTCTGTATGGGTGGTGTGAAAAGACAGAGCGATGTAGTTCTCGACCAAACAGAGTCGTGCTGAGAGAGAATAAATTCAAGAAAGGATATTTAAAAAAAGAAAAACCTAGACAAAAAAACCAAAGGTAATTTCACACTTCTTCTTCTTTTGACTCAGACTGGCAGCGTAGAGCAGCAATACAGTTACGTGTGACATCGCAATGGTGAAAAGGCCATTTTGATCATGTAGTAGATTCAGCAGAGGAATGCTACCCATTAATGTTTCAATAAAGTTTTCAAAACAAATAATCTCCGGTATCGATCAGTGTGGTTATCTGCACAGCACGCTGATGTGTCGTAGCACATGACATCTGCTGAGGTGTATGTTCCTCATATTAAGCTAATAATGTCAAAAAAGCTCCAGATGCTCTGGCTACATCTGCACTGCTAAAATCAGCTTGTATATTTATTTTTATCTGTGGCTCTGTTGTATTCAAGGCACTAATGCCAATTTCACTTTGTTGTATTACACTTTAGCAGGGGGTTTGTTACCAGGTTGCACTTGTTCACCCCTTAACACATTAATTTCACGGCATTAGGCCGATTATTATAACAAATAAGTTCATGAGCAGGAAAACTTGCAGCTTATGGGTGGTGTTTCACTTTGACTGCCATTAAGACTCAGTTTAAAAGAGGAAAAGTGAAGCTTAAAAAGAGGAGGAGGGCACAAAATGTTAAATGAGTGAAAGTCATGTCTCTTTACCTGAGTGACATCAGCTCATTACTGTAAAAATGTGATCTTGATTTTCAGTAACAACCCTGATCATGTCCCTGTGACTTGTTTTAAAATCCTAAGATAGAAATCAGTGCACACTTAGTCTCCATACAGTATAAGTCAGACCGTTTGATCCCGGGTGAAGTACAAACCAACACAGTACCAGTGTCATTATTAAACATTATTCACAAACATAACTGAGATGTTTTAAGAAGCCAAGATTAAAAATCTCAAATTAGTAAAGCAGCCACCGCTTCCAAATGTTCAGTACTCCATCATCTCCTCCAGGGACATCTGCAGCTCCACAGACTTCAGGGAAGAGGCGCCGTTTTCAACAGCCATGTTCTTGAGTAACTCCATCGAAGTCAGGCACACCTGAGCGGAGAAAATAAATAAGGAGCGGGAGTCAGGCAGAGTGCAAAGGCGACGCGTTTGAGCTCAACGGTAGCAGTGAAATCAGAGAAAGGTCGAGCAATGAGACGCGTCAAGCTGGCTTCTTTGAGAAACTTTTTGTATAAAGCTTTTGATTTCTCAGTGTGCCGTCCTGTGTGGAGGCTGAGGAGAAGGACGAAAAGAAAAAAAAGCTTTTACACCTGAAGGATCAGCTGTCAGCGCCGGTATTCAGGCTTTGTTCCCTTTGTGCTGTTAATCAATACTGAGGCAAAATTGCCTCTTCAAAAGTGCTGCTGAGTACGGCTCCCTCCTCGTGAGAGGGCAATTTTAGAGGTTGATCGCTCATGAAATTTAATACAAGTTTGTGCAGCAGAAAGGGGGAAAAAATCTCTGCCTATTTGAAATACTGCTTAGAGGTCTGTGAGAGCACAGCACTGTATGCATGTTTTAAATCATTTCAGAAAGTTTCCTCACCTCCACTGCGATGAGTTTTTTCTCCAAAGGCCTGCATTGTGGGTCAGGCCACTTTTCCCCAATACAGAAGAACAGGGAGCAGGGAGCGCACTCTTTAGCATTCCCCTCAATGAAGTCCTTTATTCCTAAGCAGACAGGAGACGATACATAAAAAACTGTACCTAAAGCCACTAAATTCACAAAAGCTCCAAAATAATTCCTCTTACCTACCTCGCACAAAGTCCGTGAACTTGTAAAGAACCTGAGGATGTTTAGAAATCTCTTGGGGTTGTCTGCTCTGGTCAAATTTGCAGAAGCTCCAGAAAGCTTTGCTTTCCCCCCGTCGCTGGCTGTAGACCACTTGGCCCGACACGCCAACTTCCAAGCCATCACCCAGCATGTCCAGAATCCGCTGGGTGAGGCTGGCTTGGTTTTGATCCACCATGGCTCCGGGACTTGGCAGGGAGACTATAGTGAGGCCTGACTCACGATCCAAAACTGTCCCATTGAGATCAGTACTGATGTGAATACAAGCATTTCTATATTTCAGTTATCGGAGAAAATCGCTGAGTTTAAAACAGTCGCATTTGCTAGAGGCTGTTTTGTGTTTTTTTAATCAAAGATATCAGCAATGAAAAATCCTGCAATATATAAACTATAATTAGTTATAAGTTAAACAGACCACGTTATATTCAGTATTGCTGTTTCCACTACAGTTGTTGCACTGATGCTAAGTTGAAACACAGCAGTATGGTTACAGAAGTAAACAGTGCATAACGATAAAGAGTGTTGAATCTTGAACTTTGAAGGCAAAAATTGCATACTGTGAATTTAGAGATTACATTTTCAGTCCTTATTCTAAGCTCTATTCCCTCAAAATGCTTTGCCTGGTGAAGGGGAACTTGGCTGAATAAATAAATCATTACATTTAAAAAAATTACTGAGCTTTAGAGGTGGGAGGATTTCTTTTCTCTTTTTTTTAAAGGAAAGACAAAGTGGTACTCATGCCTTCATGCTAATGTAAACCCCTGATCTCAGATAGAAAAAACAGTAGCATCTCCCTCAGTTTGTCCCTCTAGGAACGAGAATAAGGAAGCACGTTTTACAGTATATTTGAACTGGAACTGCTGAGCATTTGTCGCGTTCATTTTGATGTTACCTGTAGACCAAGCGCACTCCAGCCTCATTCTCAACCATCTGCTCCAAAACCTTCACCCCCCTGTAGTACACAGATATCTTGAATTGAGTCCCTGTGGATTCAGAGACAGTGGAAGTGTATGAGTGTACACTCTGTCCCTGCTATTCACATTGTCAGAGCGCTTTGTATATAAGTCCCTGTTAAACATGTTCCATTTGCATACTGTGTGTGCTGGATGTCATTTCAGAGTGTCTGTGTAAAAATCCCCATTTGTCTGATACAGCAGCATAGCATCCCACCCCCACCCACCCCCTTCTCCAACTTACTGAAATTATCTCCATCGCTGGTCTTTTGCATTGTCTGTAGGAACTGTGCCGCCAACTGCTCATCATAGGCCCCTCCCTCAGCTCCCCCAATTGGATGTGCTGGTTGCTCAGGCAACCCAGCTTCAGTAACTGCACCCTCATACATTACTGGATACTGCTGTTGCCCAGGCAACGGGTGTCCACCAATCGCAACCTGATTCTGCAGCTGCTGTTGCTCGGGAGGAGGCTCAAAGCCTGCGGTGCCCTCTGTGGAAAAGTTGGAGAAACTGAACCAGCTTGTAGAAAAGTACCTCAGATACTCTTTGTTTTCTGCTCTGACTGCAGCAGCGAGGAGGAAAATGATAAGCAGAGCTGATAAGCCTACCTGCTTCAGGGCTGATGTTCATTCCTCTGAGACACTCCTGGAGAATATCCGGGCTGGCAGCAGATTCTGCTGGCAGATATGGACCAGACACATTCAGATGGCGATTGTCGCTAATAAGCGCCAGACTAATGTTCCCCTTCTAAATCCAATGAAATAGGCAATTGCTCTCACCCAAAAACACAGCGCCTTCTGGAAGTAAGAGACATCCTTCTAAACACTGGATGTCCTGGGTCTGGGATAACACCGACACACATCTTATTCACTTACATCAATACCCAGCATTTCAGCAATACCTCTTTTTTGTTGCCATCTGTCCTCTTACAGGTAAACAATCCAACAGAGCAGTCTCACCTCTTGAATGGAAATGCCCAGATCTGCAAACAAATCAGCCCCATCTTGCTCCTGGGATCCAGCACAAGAGTTAGCTTCAGGAGTGAAAACATGCATTTTTTTTATTTTCTGAGAAACATGTCTAGTTAGAGATACAGAGACATGAGTGTATGCAAAATGTGCTGCACGGACAGACAGGAACTGAGCATGCGGTGCAAAACTGCATTATCAGATTTAAATTGCAAATGCAATATGAAGTTGATTGATTGCAGTTATAAAATGAGTAAAAAGCAGAACATCCTGCTGATCTTTTTTTTCTGTGCATTTTGAGTGCCAAACAGCAGAGTTTTCTTGAAATAAGCAAACAATTTCTTTGAATTGAATTTGCTTTCTATCCACTGTAGTTAAGATCCAAATGGTCAGCGGGTCCTCACCTTTTGACGTTGACTCGTCCGGCCACTGAAAGACTTTATGGGGGTTAGCGGCATCATTCTTGTTGTCATCCACCATTTTGAAGCCTTTAGCTCGTAGGGCGCTGCGGAAGTTCCTCTTCCAGACTGAGGGGTCTCCATTAGCCCGGCCGCTGCCGCTCACCTCCGCCCAGGCCTGCGGGGCAAAACCAGGATGAAAGCCGGAAGAAACTCCTGATGTGAACAGACTAAAGACTAACAAAGAACGGATTAGTGGACAAAGAATGAGATAAGCAGAAGATGGACGGATAGCTGATATCAAATTCATGCTCATGACTGGTTTCTATTAGATTGTCATGTCATGTCAGCGCTTGATGGCTACCTTAAAGATGAGAATGTCAGTGTTAGAGGAGTCCTGTCTCAAAGCGTGTTTCCACGGGATGCAGAACTTTGTTTGCTCTGGGTTTGTCCACTGGACACCAGGATACTTGTTGCTGTTAATCTGTTCCTGCAGCCACGGGATGAGCAGTGGTTTCGAATGAGCCATTTCTACAATAAGACAAAATATAACGTGAGCTGTGTCATCACAGCCTGACGTACAGCTTACTGATCCTGTACTCTTTTGCTATCATACGAGCAATCACTGTATAGTAACTTGGATGTGATGTAGGCTATTCCTTCATTCAGGCAGTTCATTAAAATAGCTCGTCTGTACTGGAGGTTAGAGCTATATAATTATTTATATACAGACAAATTTAATAGCCCACCAATCATAAAAAGAAGAAAACAAACAAAAAAATAATAATGAGGAAATCTCTCAAAAACTGACTCATATTTATTTAGTAAACAACAAACTGAATTCACGTTTTTATATCCAAATTTGAATCGGCACACTGGTCCTCTCTGAGAAGTCAGAAATTAATAAAGCATAAAAAACACAAGTCATTTTTCGTTCAGGAATGAAAGTAAATAACTGTAATTTTGCATCTTAATCCAAAAATAATAATTTACTGTCCTACTTTTCTTGCTTTCTTTTGTAAAACAGTACATTTTAAAAATCATACATAAGAACAATATTTATATTATTACAGTAAAAATATGATTTTGATTAAAGAGCGCAGACTTGTTGATGAAATTTACAGAAATATAAAAAAAAATACATATATTGGTAATTACCAGTATTTTGGCATAAACCTTACATTGAGTAGTGCTCTAACAAATTTGTCAAGAACAGTATATTCATATTTATTTATAATTTATTTTCTTGTTTAGATTATGCGTTCATTTGAACTATATTTCCATGCTTGCCTGCAGATGGTGCTATTTAGTCACATCTCATGCAACAACAGCAAAAAAAGTAATCTATAACTGACACTATTATATTAGCATTAGTGAGTTAACAGAAAAAAGGGGCCAAATTAAATGAAGGTTTCATTTAGACGATGAAATATGCATTAGATTATCAAAAGTTTAAGAAGAAACCTGAGCACGAACATCCGGATGTCAGGAAAGCTGTCGTGCAGCTGGGACGATTACAGGTTTTTATTGCCAATTTTCAATTGCATGAAAGAGGAAGCGGGCACATAGACAACAGCTGTTCAGCAACAGTAGAAATGGTGTAATTATAAAGTTTAATTAACTAATTAACGACATAACTTACGATAATATAAAATAGTATTAAAGTGTAGTAATACTAAACACTGCGTTTATAATGTATTAAAGTGTAATGTAATATATGGAAGTATTTATATAATCCTAAAAATCTTCCACACAGCATTTATTTTCACAATAACAATAACAGTTATTTAGGCTGGTCTTGTTGTTTAACTGTCGTCAAAGTAGAGCATAAGCGGTTCTTACAGCTGCCTGAACCAAAGATATTCAAGTGCAAACACTCCAGGATCGAAAACGAGTACAGTCTTTGAACGATGCTGTAGTCATAGTAGTAACCTTTGTATTAATGCCACTCTGGGACAGCGGTGCCAGCGCTAACAACAAAAACTCTCCCACCTTCAGTGCTGACGCTTCAGTCGGTGCAGGTGAGGGTTGACTTCAAAGTCAGAGCGTTTCCCGGGTGCAGAAATCAGTACAGTGACGGCTGTACGGTAGCTGTGTGTCGTGTCACCTGAAGCTGTGCCCCAAACTGTCACATACCGTCCCCGCCGCAGATACTTTAAACACTGCCCTGAGTGCGGCTGCTTTCCGGCTAACAAGCCTTTCTCGGGAAACTCCGAGTTCACGGTTTCGTTTTCCAGATGTGACGTCAGCAATGGGTTCATACCAGCTGGTCCCGCTAGGAGGGGTTACACACACACACTCTCTCATTGGCATAATGCACATCTAATCCCTCTGAGGTAAACAATTAAGACAAATGGAAATACCCTGCTTTGAAAATTAATGTCTTTATGGAAAGTACATCGGTTGAAAAATGTTTACCTGGGTGAACTGCAACAGGGAAACTTCTGTCCTTTTTGCTTTAATGTGTCAAAACAGCCAAGTTGGACTAGAAGTTGAGCACATTTTTGTGTAAACTGGGACTTTCATTTTAAACATAAGAGCCACCCAAACAGACCTTCCTCTTAAGGTCTCAATAAGTTGAGATGTCCCTGCTAAAATGGATGGACACACGCGCGCGCGCGCACACACACACACACACACACACACAGGTGTGTGCATATATAGGAAAATGAAACCATTTGTTCTTTGCAGCTTTTATTTGTTTCTCAAATACAGGAGAGTTAATGTACAGAAGGACAAAGAATTTCATCAAGAACTGTACAGTATTTACACATCTTTGTTTTCCTTTTTTTATGGAAAATTAGATTGTTTTCAAAATAAGTCATAGTATGCACAAACATCAAAATGATAAAAATGAAATGCCTATCTCATGTTTAAATATTCCTCGTTTATACTCCTCCTTCCCACGTGGGAGATGGACAGTTTACTTCTTTTTCTTTGCACCTGCATGAATGATGATTGAACTGAAGCACAACAATGTAAAGAGTCAAATAGAGTCTCCTTATTTTCCCCGTCCTTTTTTTTTTTTTTTTTCCTTTTGCTGTTATTTTACACCCACTGTATTTGATACATGTCTGTCTCAACGTCTGGTCTTTTTTGGATAGAGGGGAAGACGACTTGGATATGTGGGTTATGATTGTATACTGAACCTGTGGAAAACAACTCTTAATAAAAATTAAAAAAACCCAAAAAACAAAAAAAAGCATTTAAGGGCAGCAAACCAGCACTTGTGAGAGCTTAAGTTAAAAACCTCCTCATATAAATAATAAAAATGTGTTTATATATTATCACACAGCTGACTGGTGCTGCCCTTCACATAGCACAGAATGAGAGATAGCGATAGAGAGAGAGAGCGTTTATTAACACATTTCAGGTTTCTATCTGCCGACGAGTGAGTCTGCTTGCGGCGCACGCAGTTTTTAAAAAGCATCCTCGCCCTCCTCTAATCTTTTCAAAAGCCAACAGCTGATGTTAGTCTTTTCAAAAAATAATTTATGTAAAAACTAAGCGGTAATAGTTTCTCTTTGAGCTATTGTCTTTATGACACACAGTTAACAGGATGTCAGTGGCTCCCACGTTGACTTGGCGATCCTCCTCTTTGTCCTTCCACCTTGCCTCTCTCCCTTTTTTTTTTCCCGTAAAACAATCAGTTTCCTCTTGACCCTTTGGTGCCCCGTGACCACGAGTGGGGGTCCCCTTCTCACAAAGTAAGACATTTCTTTAATCATTGATCAACAACAAGAAAACAAAAACAAACAAATTAAAAAACAAAAAAAAAACAAAACAGGCCAGTGTCCGAGGTCACGTCAACAGACCCTCTCGTGTTCATCAAGGGCCTTAGAGATTTGAAGAGGGGAGGGGGAGGGGGCTGTACAGTAGGATCCATCTCTTTCCTTTTTTGTTTTCAAATACTCTTACTTTAATTCACTGTCTGTGTCTTTATGTGGCTGAATCAGGCTTTGGTGCTGAGCGTGAGCAGCTCGATGAAGGAGCTGAAGAGGCTGTCCAGCCAGTTCTGGTTGGCCATGCACTGCTGCACCACTTCCTCTTGGCCCGGGTCCTCAGCTGCCTGCTCAATGGTGTTGGTCTGGGAGAATGGGATGGAAGGAGAGACAATTGTAACCAAACCAAACACATGGAAGTAGAAGCTTCAAAATGAGCAGAAACAATATGGTTTCTTACCTCTTTCTTGCACTGTAAGAAGGTGTGGTATTTATAATGATGCAGGGAGTGGTAGAGACTGTAGATCCGATAAGACTCGGCTGACAATTTAAGGTCCTATTAAAAAGAACTCGGATTATTGCAATTTTAGTGAGATTATTTATGGAAAAAAAAAAAAGTAAAGTAAAATTAAGTGTTGCTGTTCTGGGTTTGGAAACTTGCAACAGGTGTTTGTGTCCACCTACTACCCTTCACAGTAATGATTAATTCTGTCAGTGTAGTGATTTCAGTGACTACCGTGGTTCAAGGCTTTTTTGTGATTGACAAAATTTACAGTCACACAAAATTTCACAGAACTGTGCACAGATGTACTGCTGTACGCTGGGATTTCTAACTATTCATAGCGCTTAGCAAACACAAAATAATGCACACCTGTGGTTTAGGCAGGGTCTTCTTGACTCTGTTGAGGGTCTTGCGGTTGTAAGCATCGCCGCTTAGCCGGACCCTCACCACTCCTGAATCCAGGGGGTCTACAATTATCTGGGGGTAAGCATGCAGGACCTCCTGTAGAGAGAGGGGCAATGAGGAACAGCCACCAAACAGTCACACACAAAACACCAGTGTCCTCGAGTTCAAGGATCATTTCATTTACCTGCAGGCATCCTGTTACAGGGTCTACCAAGGTTATCAGTTGGCTAAACCATTGTATTCAACTAATACAAAAATAAATACTATACTTTTGAAATAAAAATTAAACTAAAATATTAGTTAAGAAAATAGTGTCAGTTATCTGTTAGTCTAGTGGTTTTCAAACGCCCTCCATACAATAATAATTAAAAATCTGGATATGAATTGGTTTTAAAATATTTAAAAAAAATTTATGCAGATTTAACAGCTTTTTAAGCTCAAACAAGTAAACAACTTCATGTCAAGTCAAGCATGAGATCCATCCACCAGTTTTAACCACCTTGTCACCCTTAAGGCATCCGTCATTAAATTTGCATCCTCTCATTTCCATAAACAAAAACAGGTTTTTTCCTCATTCCAATCTTCTTATTATGACAAACTAATGTTTTGGTGTGTTGTGGCAACCTTCTGCAATCTGAGTCTTGGGTGAACAAAAGTAGCACAGGAAGCAGAAATGGCATTATTGTAAGCTAGAGGTGACTAACATGATATAAGATCCATCCAGAAGAAAATGAAATACCTTTTAAGACACTTTGACTTTGTGTAAAGTGTAAATAGGTTTCTTCCAACACAAACATCAGCATATTTTACAGGCGGTAAAACAGAGCAGTGTAAAATACTTTTATTACCTTCTATTATGTGAGCCAGAGGGACAGAAAAATAAGCAGCACATTCACAGATTACCTGGTGTTGAGAGCTCATGCTGACTCTCCTCAACAACCTCCTCTTCTGTTCGCTAAGGATGCTGTCAATCTTCCTCATCGGAGGGAGGTAGAGCTCATCTGATGGCCAATCAATGTAAAAGACGTTTCATTAGTCATCATTCATGTAGCTGCCAATCATTTTAATGCCAGCAGCAAACTGAAAGCAGCTCTCCCTGGCTGCAGTTCTTCATGCACTCCCAGGGCTTCCCCCCCTAACCTGTCACAACTGGTTTATCTGGACTGCTCATAAACTCATAACGTGTGGGCTGTTTGTCCAGCCGGAGGCTTCGACCTAAAACCTGGCAGCTGATACTTGACAGAAACGGTGAGGTTTACTCAACCTGCCCAAACTTTCTGCTTATGAAAATACCTCCATCCAGTTGTTTCAATGCAGATATTTAAGCTAGAGAAAAGTGAGCTACCAGACAGGCTAACCCAGTTAGAGCAGAGATTTTCTCACTTAATAATTGCATCTGATAATTATTTCTTTATTTTCCAGTTAACATAAAACTGGTAATTATGTTGAGAAGGATGTGTGTGCGGTTCTCACCGTCTGTGTCCTCCAGAGCTTGGATCATGTCAGGGTCCAGGGCCGTGCTCACCAGCATCTCCACGTAACTCCTGAACATCTCCCTCATGGCACGGTTGTTCACTCCACCTTTCACTGGCACTGTGAGTGAGAACCAGTTTTAAACGGAGTCTTCTACCATCACACTAATTAAAAATGAAAAACCCCAAAACAAACACATCTACAGTGAAAGAATTGAAGGGTCTCACTTTCATTTTCGCTAGCTGCCTCGTCCGATGAGTCTGAGTCAGATGATGAAGGTACTTCCTTCAGCCACTTCTTCCTCTTCTTGGGCGGCGGCTCTGCCTTCACCTTGGCTGGCTTGGACTTGGGTGGTCGCTCGGCTTTTTCCTTCTCCTTCCTCTCCACCACTTTCCTGTCTTCCTTCGTCCTACCTCGCTCCGCTGCACGTTTCTCCGCTTTCTCCTGCTGCGACTGCACCCGCTTCTCCTTTTCCCTCTCTTTCTCTGTGTCCCGGTTTTTCTCCTTCTCCTCAGCTTTAGTCACAGCAGCTGAGAGCTCTTTCCTCTCTCGTGGTTCTTTTGTTGTCGTCGTGGTTGTTGTGGTCGCCGTTCTTGTTTTCTCTTTCTGTTCACGCTGGACTGGTGGAGCCACTCTCTCCTCTTTCTCCACTACTCTTGATGGCACCTGAGTGGCAGGAGGGGACGCCATTCTGGGGAGGGACTGACGTCTGTAGGATGAGGAAATCAATTTTATTTAGTACAACACAGTATAACATTGAGGGGTTTTTACTCATCCTGTCCTCAATTGTTAAAAAAGTCCAGAAAAACGGTGATGATTCGATCATCAACAACCAGCTTCTGTAGATGCATTTCCCTAATATCTGAAATGATTGGATGGTAGTCGCATCATTGATCTACTCTAGTTTGTTTCAAATTCTTTATGGGCATGGGTTTCAGCATGAAGAACATTCTTACCTGAGAGCAGGTGTGGCTCTGCGCCACGGTCTCCTGGAGCACACTCTGACATAGTCCTTTTTGTTGACATTCTCCAGAAACTTGACATATATTCGCTGATAGCGCCTCTTAGCATCTCCAAAGTATCCAAGATACTGAGCCAGAAAAGGAAAAACAATTTTTAGTTCCAATAAATTTGATGATGATATAACAATACAGACAGGCGTAAAGCCTGTATATCATACACTGCATTATTTTATGATATTATGGCTAGAACACTAAAGAGCATATAAACAGACTTGTTTGAAAGTACATTAGCGAGGGCGTGGGGTGAACTCACATTGCTTGTGGCACAGAACTGTCTCTGCCCATCTTTGATCTCTGGGCTGAACTTCTGCAGCAGGGCTTTCTGCACCCTCCAGATGGGTGGAGGCTCACGGCCAGTCTGCAGGGCCAGCTGTATCCAAACACACAATCAGTTATTTTACTGTATTTAAAACTCTACTGATGCCTTCGTAGCCACATAAAGATTAATATATAGGTTAAAAAAATAAATAAAATTAAAAAAAAAAACAATTCACAGATTCATATAAATACCTTGAGTGTTCGAATGTCCTCCACACGCACCACAAACTCATCCCTTTCTCTAAAGATGCCCTCCCCTCCACTCTCACTCTCATCCTCCTCGCTCTCTCCAACAATGGCAGCATCTTCTTGCTTTTGAGCAAGATGCAGCGAGGTGATCTTAGGAGCTGGGGGCTCTTCTGGAGAGGCGGGGGACTCGGGAGATGGCATGGGAGACTCCTTCTGAGCTACAGAAGGAGGAGGGGAGACTGGAGCTGGAGTAGGGGCTGAAGCAGGAGGAGGGGGAGGAGGAGGGGTGGCAGGCTGTGGGATAGTAGCCAGTGTGGGAGGTGCAGGTGGGGGGGAAGGAGGTGTGGGAGCGACAGGGCTCGGAGGCTGGGAGTCCTCCTGCTCTTGTTGTTCTTCTGCTGGAGGCAGGGGTGAGGGGAGCGAGAGAGGAGGGAGGGGAGAGTGAGAAGGAGACGAGGATGAAGCAGGAGATGGAGGAACAGAGGGAGGTTCAGGAGTTGTGGGTTCTGGAGGAATCTCAGGGAGAGGAGCTGGAAGGAAGGAGGGACAAGAAATTCAATACCATTAATTCTTTTAACAAACACATTAAAGGAATTTCTAAACTAAATTTCTAAAAGGCAACTCCCACTCTTACCATCAAGCTTTGGTGCACCCAGGGTCTCCAGCTGTGGTTCCTCCGTCATATCACTCTCTTCATCGCCACCGGTGCTTCTCTCCTCTTCATTCTCTTCCTCCTCCTCCTCTTCTTCCTCCTTATTCTCATTCATGTCTACATCTTCTGGCTGAAGGACATCTGGTTCGTTGGATTGGGGCTGGGTGTGGGGGGTGTGCATGGCAGGCTGTGGGCTAAGCGTCGGGGGCTGCATTGCGGGTGTAAGAGGGCCTTGACTTGGTTGATTTTGAGACTGGGGAGGCGGTAGCGGGGGCTGGATGTTTGATGTCAGCTGAGGAGTGTCATACAAAGCAGAAATTGCTGAGGAGATGCTCTTCTGGAGGTCCTGGTTCTTTCCCACGGAGTCCTCCTCATCGGAGGAGAAAGAGGGCAAAGTCTCCAGATTCCTCTTTAGCTCATCTTCTAAACGCTTGGGGCTGGGGCAGTTGCCCAAAGCCAGACCTCCATTACCTTCACCATCCCCGAATGGGGGCGGTGGTGGTGGTGGAGGTGGTGCAGGAGACAGTGAGCGTAGTCCTCCTGATTTACAGGGTGAAGTTTCACCATTGTCAGGTTCCATTCCCGGTGAGATGTCCAAGCCTGGATGTCTCTTTCCCGTTTTCAGGAAATCCAGAAATGAAGCAACAAAACCAGCCTTGGACTCAGAGTCCTTCTCATCCCCCTAAAAGAAAGACAAAACAAGAACCTCTAATTCAGATCAAATACAAAAACTATCGAGCCACAAAGTCAAATTATGTTCATTTAAATTCAGCCTGAGCAATTTTCAACATTTTCTTCTTCACACAGCGAAAATGGAATCCTGTAGCTGTTACCCTTTCCTCCAGCCCCTCGTCATCCACTCCTTCACCCATCATCTGGCTTTTCTGTTTGATCTTGTCCTGACTTCTGGTGCTTTCAGTGCTGCAGGGAGGTCCGGGACTTAAACCAAGTGAGGGAGCAGAGCCAACTGAGCCGTCTGACAAAGCAGGGTCCGTGCCAGACAGAGAATCTGTCCTCAGCAAAGCATCAGAGGAGGACAGAGTACCAATGGGTAACTTGATCTGAAAATAAAAAGAGAATAAACCTCATATTAATTATATTTTTGCATGAATGTAAAGGCGTAGTTGGCAAAAATCTAGAAACCTAAGATAAATTAATTTTAAATTTAAGAAATAATCAGTTATAATAACTAGGAAAAAAATGGAGGACAGTGACTAATAATGAAACAGAGACAGAGAGGGAAAAAAAACAAAAAAACAAAACACAAACAGCAACCTTCAGCTGGCTCACGACTCCAATAAGAAGCATCCACACACAGGTAACATTCCCTGCTATCACATCAGTAAATCTGCGTTATTTAAAGTCAGGGCTTATATGTGAACCCCTTCTTTTATATGGGATTTTACAGTGACCACCATCAGACCACAATAAAAAAAAACAACAAAAAAACAACAACTAGTGTTTGCTTTGTACTTTTATCAGCGTCAAACCTGCCTTTTCCTGGCAGAATCCCACTGACCTTGAGAGGTGGAATTGGCTCATGCTGCTGCTGTTGCTGCTGCTGTGGCTGGTGATGGAGCTGCTGTGGCGGCTGCTGCTGCTGATGGAGGTGATGGTGGTGCATCTGATCCGGCTCCTTCCCGCTCATTTCTATATACATATCCTCCCTTCTTCCTCCTCTGCCTCGGCTTCCACGGCCCCTACCCCTCCCTCGCCCCTCTACGCTGAATCCCCCTCCTACTGTTATTCCACCCATCTCCCCCATCATCCCTCTTGGAGTGTACGGCTCAGGCATAGGACGGATGCGGGGTCTCCCTCTTGGCCTTGGAGGACCCTCTCTTTTGGGCCTAGTGGGCTTTCGGCCTCTCTTCTTGGGTCCTTCTGGAGGCAGGAGTGTGTGTGAACCCATAGTCGAGTAGCCAGAGGAGTGGTAGAAATCAATGTCACCCATTAAAGGGCTGAGAGAGCCACTTCCTCCTCCTCCTTTTCTGCAGCTGGACACCAAATCCGGCAACAAGTCCGGGAGTCTCCGGCTATTCAGCCGGATGTCAGCTGGCTGGTCGGCTTTATCCTCATCGTCTTCAAACTCGTACTCTTGAGCATAACTTTTCTTAGGCAGTGTGTTGGGGTCCCTGCGCTCCTTTAACAGGTGGAAAGAGCTAGACTTAAGGAGCTTCTTGGGACGAGATGAGCAAAAAATGGGAGACTGGAGACCTCCAGAACCAGGTCCCGCGTTGGTTCCTCCAGGCCCTGAGGACATTTTAGCTCCAGAATTGTTGGGACCAGCTGTATTGGAGGTCATACCCATCGCTGGGCCCTGTGACTGTATCAAACCTAGCTGCTCAGTGTTGACAGTTGAAGGCAGCTCATGTGTTTTAAGGGAGTCTAGATCCAGGGTCATGGTGTTGTTGGAAGGTTCATCCAAGCCATGACAGTAAGGTTCATAACCCTGGTCTCCACCATGATGACCCATTATGTCATAACTTGGGCCACTGCTTCCCCCTGCTCCACCTGCACTCTGTCCTGCTTTCAGTGCATCCATTCCTTCTTGCCCGGTGTGGCTTTCATTCATCTCTTCCTGCCCTGGTCCTGCACCACCAGCACAGCTAGGCTTGTAGTCCTCTGCGCAAAACATGTCCTCCATTCCTGGAAAAAAGGAGCGGTCTTCATCCTGAAGCAGGGAGTCTGGGAAGCAGATAGACGTTAAGGGTACAAAGCGGTTACTTTGCTGATTCTGGTCTGCTTTCTCCACGGGGCTGACCGTGTCAAACTGGTGCTGTTCTGAGCGCTGCTGGTCCAGCTGGCTCTGCTGAGGGGTGAGCTGGGCTGAGAGCGGCTGCTGTGGGTCAGGCTGAGGCTGCGAGAGGGCCGAAGCAGAAGGTGGGGGTATATGATGAGGGTGAGGAGGCTGCTGAGGGTGGGGCTGTGTATGTGGGTGGTGAGAGTGGGTTTGTTGGTGTTGCGAGGACGGATGCTGCTGCTGCTGCGCGTGGTGCTGGGAAAGGTGATGCATGTGAGACGGGGTCGATAAGCCGATGTCAGGCTCCGTAAGGAAGGAGTGGAGTTCAGAGGCTGAATGCTGCTGCGAGTGGTGGGTTTGGGGAGGCTGATGGTGGGGCGCATGCTGCCTCTGCTGCTCTTGCTGCTGTTGTCGGTGGCGCTCGCCACTCGCTCCGCTCCTTCCTGCGCTGCCCGGTCCGCCACGTCTGTCTTCTGCAACTGCGACGTCTGTGCTGGAGGTTTGGGAGAGGGAGCGCTCCAGCATGTCCAGGGAAGAGACCACAGAGCTTTGTTTGACCTGGCTCTGCTCATGCTGATGTGGCGGGGGCCCGTGGTTGTAGTGAGCCGCTGCTACCTCCAAAGCTTGGGACTGCAGCTGAAGCTGGAGCTGGGTGGCTTGGGACTGAGACTGAGGCTGGTGTTTACTCGAGCCAAGTCTCCCACCAGTATTATCCATTACAGCTTGTTGTTGGCTAATAGAGTGCTGCTGCTGCTGGGGGAGAGAGTCCATTTTATGGTGCTGCTGATGCTGTGAATGAGAGTCAATTTTATGGTGCTGCTGATGTTGGTGGGAGTCCATCTTCTGGTGCTGTTGGTGCTGAGGATGGGAGTCCATTTTGTGATGCTGTTGGTGTTGCCGATGAGAGTCCATCTTGTGGTGCTGTGGATGGGGCTCCATCTTGTTGCGGGTGGTGTGAGACAGCACCGACTGGAGCAGATGTGGTGGCTGACGAGACTGATCGGTGGGAGAGTCCATCAGGGACGCAGCAGCTTGAGACTGGGAATGCTGCTGTTGGATCTCAGGTGTTTTCCGTGGATAAGGGATTTCTGCACGCTCCTGTGGCTTCTTCTGGAGCTCCATTTGGGTGTGTGGTGGTATCTGCGAGTGTGAGGACACATGTTGAGTGTGTGAGGAGTGCTGGGGAGCGAGGGAGTGCTGAGTGTATGGGTCGCCCCGGCCATAGTGGACTACGGAGCCTAAGTTATCATGGTGATGGAGGTGGGAGTGTACTTGTTCAGCGCTGCCTCTCCCACCGCTGCTCCTGCTGCTTCCCACGGAGCGCTCGTTCCTTTGCTGCTGCTGCTGTTGATGGTGGTGTTGTTGATGTTGCTGCTGTTGTTTCTTCAGTGACATCTCCAGCTGGCTATCCAGCCCTGAGATGGACCCTCCAGAACCTGCATTTCCTACTCCAGCAGTGGTTGTGGCACTGTGGGTACGTATGACACTCTGAGGGTGGTACCTCTCCTCAGGAGTCTTACTCATGTCATAGCTCATCCCTTTGCCTGAATCAGTGGTTGGGGGCACTGACTGGGGCTGAGGCTGTGTTTGTTGAGATGTCTGCTGGGGCTGTTGTTGAGGATGGTGATGAGCAGCCTGAGGAGCAGGGCTCGCTTGGGCTTGCAACAGATGTTGGATCAAGAACTCATCATCGTCATCTACTTCCTCTTGAGATCTCTGAGAACCCACGCCTAGCATAGAAGTGTCCGCCTTCGTCTTGGAGGAGGTGGAGTGATACGACTGAGGTTGGGAGCTGGGACCTCTGGTGTCAGGGAAGCCTTGTGGAGAGGCTAAGAAAGTCGGGGAGAGAACTGAGGAAATGTATTTATTTGAGCCTGGTCCTCCTGGAGATTGAGTAGGGCAGTTGGGTACTGGTGAGTGCAACCCTGGACGGATGATGCCAGAGTTGCCTGATGGAGAGGGGCTGGAGTCTGGGATATGGTAAGACGCACCTCCACTACCTCCTCCACCTCTCTCATTGGTGAGACCATTTCCTGCTCCTCCCCCTGACCCAGAGTTTCCACTTCCTGTGCCACTGCTGCTTCCTCCCCCAGATGCTCCACTGCCTGACGAACCACTTGACCTTAGAAGGGCAGGTGAGTGGCCTGGGGCTCCATAGCCTAGCGATGGGCTTCCAGCTCCACCCAGAGAGGATGGAAGTGATCCATAAGCAGAGTCAGTTCCATATAGATCAGTGGAATAAGACTGGCTTCGTCCTCCCAGACTTCCATAGCCTTTCCCTCCAGTACCTGAGCTCAAGTCTTGAGCTTGTGGTGAACTAAAGCCTCCGTAGGACTGAGCCAGGTGAGATGTGGGGGGTTGATTAGGGGAATATGACTGTGTTTGTTGCTGCGGTGGGGTCTGACCAGTTAGAGCAGATGTGGGGGTCTTCACTGGGGGGACAGGAGAGCCATAGCCTGAGAGGCAGGATTTTGGAAGAGATTGGGGAGCTGATGTAGAGGTGGCAGGAGGCTGCTGCTGAGGGGCTGGAGGAGGCGGAGCTGGCTGAGGGGGTGGCTGTTGCCTGGAAGGGGCTGCACTGGAAGTGGAAGTGGGAATCGAGTTGGAAGGATGAGCCCCAGAGGTGGCAGAAGAGGAAGAGGAGGAAGAGGAGGTGGATGAAGCCGAAGGGGGAGTGTGAGGAGTTCTGGAAGATGATGCAGAACTGCCAGAAGAATAGCCACTGCTTGAGCTGCTTTTGGTACCTTTCCCAGCTGAGGAGGAAGAGGAGGAGGAGGAGGAGGAGGAATAGGGAGGCTGATTAATTGACCGATACTGCTCAGTGCGGGAGGTGGGCTTGTGGTCAGATGAGGGGCTCTGGTCTCCCAACGGACTGCAAGAAAGTCCGGCATGCCTGTGATGGGTGGCGATCTGCTGGTACCCAGGCCCTGAACAGCCGAGGTAGTGCTGAAGAGAGTGGGCAGCAGAGGACGAGAGCTGCGACTGAGCTGGCGTGGGGCGCTGGTAGTGTTTGATAACGCTGTCCTGCCGAGGCACGGCCCTCTCCTGAGCAGAGTTAGACTGGGACTGAGACTGAGGCTGGGGCTGGGCTGAGGGAAAGACTGACGGATTATACAGCTGGGAGGACTGATCCTGTAGCTGTGACGACAGCAAGTTGAACTGGTGTGACTGCAGGTGCCTGGCAGAGGACGCTTGGGCTGATGTGGCACCTGTGGGATCCTGACTGCCCCTGTAAGCAGCTGCAGCAGCACCCTGTGAGGACAGGAGTCTATCAAATCCCAGACTTGACTGAGATGGGGCTTTTATGTGTATTAGGGGGTCATGTGGGGAGAGCAGACCATTGGATGTTGGACTGAAAGTGGGTGTGTCCTGGAGGGAAAGGGAGGCACCAGGGAATGAACGGCTGGAGAAGGAAGCCGGATGCTGATAGGCTGATAGAGCTGAGGAGGAGGGAAAAGAGCCAGAGCCAGGAAGGGCTCCCGAGATGAATAGTTCAGGAGGAGCAGGCGTGTGCATCGCTGTTAAGAAGAGGAAGACATTGCAAAATTACTCAGTAACCTTCAAGCTATCATTTCAAAATCTGACATAAATTAATTAGTAAAACAAAAAAGAGGATTTAAAATTAATCAAGTCAAAGGGAAAACTATAGACAAGTACAATAAATATTTGATAAAACACACATAGTCACACACTCAGAATAATAATGATGGGCAAACATTGGGCGTTTTTTTTAAATGTCATATTGACTGCGGGGCCTGTTTGAATGTCAGCACATCAGGGAAGATCTAACATAGCCCCACCTGTTTGCCAGGATGGCGTGCGGAACTGGGATAGTAGGGAGGAGGCAGAGGGCGGAGGCTGGGGACCCCGGGACTCCAGGGCTGAGATCAGATTCATGACAGAGGCATCGGGAGCAGAGGGGCTGGCGTGGTGGAGGCCAGTATCAAACAGCCCAGACAAACCTTTAGAAAAGAAAGACAGAACAATGAAACATTTATTCACTGATTAAGATCAAGATTGATAATTTTTATTAATTAATTAATAAAAATTATCAATCAATCAATCTAACAAAAAAAAAAAAAGCCAGTTGCTCAGATGTACGTAAAGTATGAAAATTAGGTTTAACTTCTCAAGAGGTTTATTTGGCAAACCTGATGTAAAGCAAAGAATATAAAAGGGAACTGTAGAAGTTCCAGCTGTATCTAAAAAAAACACACAACTCATAAGCCATTGGAAAAAAAAAACAAAACGTATGAGAATGAGCACAAGCTTCAACATCCAAGGGTTTGACTCATCCAAGCGATAATGTGCACATTTTTCAATGACAATAATCTGCCAGGGCCTGTATGGACAGACACAATAATTCATTGCCAGGGCCCCTTATGGTGGTGACATGGAAGGTATGACATTTATCTTACCCAAACTCCGTCCAGCTGCTCCCCAAGCTCCGCCTTGGCCAGAGCTCCCTGGGTGGTGATTGGTGGCATAGCCCTGCAGAGGGTGAGGGGTGGCGTAAGCTTGCCGGTGAAGGAGCTCAGACTCTGGGTGGGATGATCTGGAACTCCCATATACAAGACTGGGAAGACATGGGAGTAGAGAGGATGGGTGAGGAGGGGTTGTGAACTGTCAGTAATTTCACTCATATGAGAATTTATGAAAACATAATCTGTTCTCACAACGTGACCCATGAGGAAACACTTCCTGATCTGGGGTCTACCTTTTAAAAACACACATCTAATATGCAGGTCGCTCATTTAATGAATGATGTTACATCCAGCCCTACTCATTAGGGGCATACCCTTAATATCTTCACGCTTCTTGGACGTGATCTACAGGTGTAAAGCAAATCTCTGATAAGCATTGGATTACAGAATTGTTCATTACATCCAAATGTATTAAACCATATGCAAATGTTTAAAACCAGCTGTATACATGCTATGCAAAAATAAAAGAACAGCTAATTTGCAATTATTATAATGAAATCAGAAGACACACTCATTGCATAATTTGTAATTTCCCCAATCTAAATCAACTCCCTGCTTAAATCTTAAAAGCTTCCACTGGCAGTACTGTGCTTTACAAAAGAGAGATGAAATGCGTGGCTGCCTGGCTAACCAGATGACATGCTAACATTTTGTGCTGCTGTTAGCACCGCCTAGCAGAGCACAGCAGCTATGGTAGAAATGCAGATACTAGGCCCAAACTGCAAGGCCAGCCTTGCATTTACATAAAGCATGTGTAATCAACGCGTGGAAGTGCGCCGAGTGAAAAATACAGTTTCCTTACTGAGCACCAAAGACAACTGATTAATATGCTTGTAAGCACTGATTATGATGATGGAGCTAACAGCTGGATGGTGCAAGCCGACGCAAATGCATGCTAAGCTGCATGCAAACATCAGCAACTAGCTAGGTTTGTTTCATCAAATATTATTCCCCGAGGGACCGCGAAGGCTTTCGAGTGTGATCCGGCTGCTACATCTGGGTTTAAATATCACACATGTGCATCTATACATGAGGCAATGACGTTTGCATGCACAGGCCTCGATACACATCCCTGCAACAGAGCGCTAGCTCTCAGGGCTAATCAAAGCTAAAAAAGACAGGCATTCTTACAGGGTCCAGCCGATTTTTACTACCACCAAATGCATTCACCCTTGGCCTAATTTTATTGAAATTTACTATTCAGGCAAACCACAAGCTGCATGTTTGACACAAGAGTGAATGTGGGGCAATTTATTATGCAAATGAACCCAAATCATCCAAAATTTTAAAAAAACAAAACAAAAAACCCCACAATTTGGATCATGCTTGGCGAAAAAGACAGCCAAAACCTCAATTATGATTGTTGCGTTAGCCTTGTGTGAATAATTTCCTTCCCCATTTTTTCGCCTCTTTAAGATGTGGTTATTTAAGAAATCTTTAATTAAATGCATCCTCTCGTTAATATGCATCAGTTCATCTTGTTGATGTCTGTTCGGGGGTGCTGCTGGAATGGCTTTGCTGCGTCTGCACTCTTTCCCAGATCCTATTAATCCAATGAATTTCTATCCATCTATCGGGGGTTTGTGTCCAGGCCTGCACACAGGGAACAATAATTCCTATGGATACTCCAGACATCCTCCTCCTCCCCCCCACCACCACCATCACCACCACCACTACCACCACTACCTCCTCCACCCTGCCAGGTCTACCTAAAAAACCCACGTCTGTCAATCACATTCAGTTCATTTCCCCTACCTTTCCTTTCTCCACCCCGCCCACCCCCACGACACACACTCATCCATTCCTGTTTATAATATTATTACTATGCAACTGTTTGGATGACAATGCATTACACATAATAGCAAGGCATGGGTCTATACGTGAATGGCGACAATTTGTTTACATGGGTCACACCGTGCAAAGTAGCACTAATGCATGCACATTGTCTGAATCCAATGCATACCTTGCTTTTGCCGTTCTCTCGTAACTCCATCCTGCTCCTGCGCCCAAATCACCGAATCCTGTTCCCGGGTAATTTCTATCCATTTATGTGGTGTACAGTGTGTGCGATGAGGATGAAAGCAACGAGAACGTCGCAGGGCAGGTTACGGAAAAAAAAAATCCAGTCTCTCACGTTCTCGTTTTCAGACTATTTTCCCCGGTTTCATAAGCAAGTCCTCAGGAGTGGAAAACAGCATATTGAAAGAGAAATGGAGGGGAGGAGGAGAAAGCTGGATGAAAAAAAGAGGGGGGTCTACGGGGTTATAATCCAACCACCTCCAAAAAAGCCAGTCTTTCTCCTATTCCTACGCCTTTCACATTTATCATTTCCACGAATGCAGATTTAGTCTGAAACCAGTCACGGTCATGATGAAGATGCCGCGGATTTGGCCGGCGATGGGCGAAATGCTGATAAACATTTGACTTGAATGCGTCCTTTTTCCACCGTCTCTCCTCCCCTTTTCTTTCGGCTAGTTTTGGCTAGGCTGCTAGCACGAGAAAAGATTGCAATCGACAAGCCACGTTGGTAGCAATCAGCCCCGGTAGACGAGCAAAGAAATCCACAATTTGAAAACCTCTTCCCCCTTTTTTTCCTCCCTTGCATGCAAAATCGTTCCCACCCCCCTTTCGGAGCAGAGCTGTTGAGCTAGCAGCAGATGCTAGCTGTCAGTAACGACGCATCAAAATAAAACGGGGCTGCTTTTATTTCCCCAAATGCTCGCTCCCCATATTTCTCTTTTGGTACATACAAGTAAAAGCGACGACGAGGTTGCTCACGAGAGAAAAAAATCCACCAGAGCACGAAAAACCTTAAAGCCCAAACGAGGAAGTGTAAAGAAAGCAGGCCGCGTTTTAATATTTTTTACTCATTTTCCTCCGGAGACGCCATTTTTGAAGGCGGCTGGCCGCTTGTCCGTCCTCCCTCTCCCCCTTTCTGTGTCTCCGCCGAGACTCACTCACTGTCTGCGGTGACCTCCATTCACGCTTTTCAGTTTGCCAACTAGCCCTGCTCAAATTCTAGATTTTTTTTGTTACCTTTCTGAACCTTTACGTATCAATTTACACAAAATAGTCACCTGCTCGCCGCGAATGCTGCGATTTGCTTAGACGCGTTCGAGTGCAACAAAAAAATCCCTGTAATTATCAGATTTACGGGCCTCCATCAGTTACTTTACACATTCGCATTCGCATCCAAAATGTCCAGCTACTTTGAGGTACAGAGGCATTTCCTGCTTCCAAAGAGATGCTTCATGAAATAATTTAATTAAGCTGCAGTTTGTCTCTAATCATTTAAACTCTAAGTACCGTCTTCCTTCCATAATCTTTATCATGCCAAGATCTGTTTAGATCTTTCTTTTTTTCTTGCTAATCTTATTATTTGGAGAACCTGTCTGCCAGACCCCACAATGCACATATTCTTTTACACCAGCAGATGGCACACTGGATTCTACAGTCATTATAAAGTAGGAGGGTTCAGTGGCGCTGAGACACAGGTTCACGCTCTTGAGCACGGCTTCGTGAGATACTTTAATTGGCTTGATTATCATAATAACTTGCCATTGTCTCCAAACGCTGCCCACATCCACCGAGATGCAACCAAGATGAGGTATTAGCGAAGTTACACAAAAGGTGAACGGGCTTTTAAATGAGTCACTGCCGAATGTAGATGTGGACCCCTTTGTGTGCCCATGATGCACACGCTCTGGAGGCCTATTTGTGCAGGTTATTATTCACATTATTGTGTGAATATGGATGTTTGTTGCCCTCTAGTGGCCAAGTTAAATATAACCACATACTGTAAATACCGCTTAAAAGCACAGGTGGCAAATATCACCAATGTTTTGTCATGCCCTCTTTTATCTGTAGCATGCAAAGAGGACACATCATGCTGGTACCTATTCTGTTATGTTGAAAGATGTATCCTGTGACACTGTGAAATTAACTGTAACACCAAATGATGGGAATGCTGATTTTTGGGGGAAATCAGCGGGAAGTGGGGGATAAGGCATCATAATCTGTTATTCTTGGACTGTGTGGGCCAATAAGATTTATATCTATATCTGATTTCTATCAATCAAATGCATAATTTTGGTTAAGAAGCTGCTCTGGGGAACTATTCCTATTATTCCCTGTATTTTCCCTTAGTTTTAATAATTATTATGATGAGAGTCTGTAAAATTTTACATTATAACTATGGCTACTAAATAACTTTCAAAATTTCCATATGTTGCCATTGTGGGTTATAGTTTGTCGAAGAAACAGCTGAGTGCGTATGATGTCAGATTTCTTAAATTATGTGTGCGTGTGAAAAATGTTGTCAAGATGAGTTAAAAGAAAAAACTGTTTTGTTTTTTTTTACTTTGGGTAGCATTAAAAACACTAACACTAACTGCCTTTAAAAGCCACCTTGTTTTGGTTAAACTCTCAGCTCAGCCCCCTTAAGCCAACAAAACATTTTAAAACAAAGTCAGTAACCCCAGTATCTTTTAAGCTAACCCCCCCTGGAGTGAGTATTTTGGATGCATTAGGGAACCTTTGTAATGCTCAGTGGTTGATTTAAAAGGTCAGTTATCTGCATATTCATTAGCAGGACAGCCAAACAAAAGAATGGGATGAGGGAATTTAAAGAATTAGGTACTTAATATACAGTGATGTAAATAAACTGGGAAATGAAAGGAGTAAGAGTGGCACAGAACTCAGTTGAACACACTAAAAAAAAGGAACAAAATTAAAGTCGCTTCCTAAATAACGTTCTCCTAACTTCCTGACTTTTTCCTTTCTTAAGCTTCTCACACACCGTCACTGTCATGCCTCGTCCCCTCCTCCCTTACCTCCCTCCCTCCTGTGTCCCTCCATCCCTTTTAAAGCGTTACCATAGTTGACTGCAGCTCCTGCAGCAGCACACCTCCACAAACTCCACTCTCTCTCCTGTCAAAATGCCAGACTTTGCCGACGCTGTGCCAGCATCATGCCAGGTAATCAAAGAGGACTCTGACAAATGGTGAGTTCTGACAGGAATAAAAGTTCTTTTTGAATCCGTGCTTGCATTCAAAGTCGTAAAATGAATCAGTGATCTTGATTGCTGTTTCCAATCGGTGTGACAGTGCATGAATAAAATATCCTTGTATAATGTGCTCTCGAGTGAGATTTATGAACCGTGTTTGGATTTGGGTTAATAATCTGGCCACTTTCCTGTCTTTTTATGCACAATAGCCAGCGCCCACATTAACATGTCAACCAGTTTAAGTGTCTGTGGGGAAATCTACAGACTGCACTTAGAGTTCATACTAGTTTTTAAACATAACAACATCCAAATGGGACCCATACTGTAATGTCTTGAGAAGCATAAATATATATGAGGTTTAAAATAGACTTCCACTTGTAAACCCTATTGAAGAGGACCAGTACATTCCAGCTGGCTGGTTCATGTTACGTGCATGCAAGAAGATATTTAGTCCGTGTCCACGTGCAGCAGTGATTACTGTCAGTACAGCTGCTCTACAGATTACTCACTCATCTTCTCGTACTCCACCAAAGGCAGATAAAAGCCACGGTGGAGGCTGAGTTGAAATATATTATTATCAGACCCAACTTGAATAATCCCTTTGATGTGGACTATATTTAGAAATATTCCTATTTAGCTTCAGATGGGTTCATTTGCTTTACATGTCTTCATATTAGCAAAAGTTCAAATTAAGGTCCTAAAGAGAAGAGACTGATGAGTGTGTTTTTTTAAATCTCACACTGTGTTTCAGTGTCAGAGACAAGGGGATGGAGACCTGTAAAGATCTGATGGATGCCTTCCAGGCCTGTGTAAAAACCCTGTCTGAGGGGTCATGATGCACAGTGAGATCCATTTAAATTAAAAAAAAGTAAGTTCACAGAAATTGCTACAAACTCTTTTACACAGATTTTTCTTTTTCTTCTTCTAAGTCGGCAAAAGCTGAAGATTGTGACATAATCACAAAAGTCGGGAAAAGTCGGGAATAATCAGGCCAAAATAAAACTGTGTTCAAAAACGAATGCAGAAAAGAAAATGAAACAAAATAATACAATTTAAATAATTCAGTAGAAACTGTAGCATGTGTACTGTTGTGTGAATATACCTTTGATGGAAAACTGTTTATCTGAATATTTTGAATGACATATGTGTGTACTTGTGTATATTTTTCAATCACAGCTTTACCTCAGGTTCTTCACTTTCCCATCTTCTTAATACGCTGGAAGAAACCATCTGAAAACTGAAGAGGGGGGTGTTGCTTATGAATTTAGCTCCATACTTCTACTTATTCTGTTATAATTGTTGTAATTGTTATACTCTAAGACTAATTAGCTTACTGTCGATAACAAGTTTGTATGATACCTTACAATAAACTTTTTTCAACATACATTATATTGTCTTTCTTTATGGCAGCACATTTTCTGTGTTCTTACATTATTATATGTTGGAGGCTCTCCACTGGTGGACCTGTATGTTCGACTTAATAGAATTAAGAAGAGCTTGTTAATCTCTGCTTAATCCCACTTTAGTACCTACATAGAGCAGTGTAATGTTACATCTGTAGTCTGTGTGTGGGGATCGCTGAAATGTACTAAGCTCAGAGTGGAGAAAGACCCTGGAAAAGATGTTTAATGGGGGTTCTAGAGAGAGAATTAGCACAGAGTATTTTTGCAGGTTTATGCAAAAAGCAAACATCATTCACAGACTGATATGTCTTGTCCTACTTTTTCTTCCCCCCAGGTTTGCATCTTCAAATCCCACAAAAGACAGATTTTTACAATGTATCTGCATTCAGTGTAGAGTATGTCAGGCTTGGCAGACTTCATTCAGTTTCTCCTGCAGGACTATCGTGTAAGCCTACATATATTCATTATGTTTTTTTTATCAGAAGCAGGGTGAGTATCTTCTTTCTGTCCCATTTCTGCACCGTGGTTCAGAGACAAATCCTTGTGGCTGCGTGAAAATCAACCAGCTAAACGCAGATGAAGATGGGCTTTGGGGAATTATCCACCCACACACAACATTTCAATCTGAGATTTTAGAGATTTTTCAAGGCACTTTACGGATGATATATTCAAACGTCCTACTTTATTTATTTATTTATTTAAAATAAAGCTGTCATCTTTGAGTGAAGATCAGTCAAATCAGCACCCAATGCTTCTCTGCTTCCCTCCAAATCTGCAGACGAGGGCATTTGTCGTTCAGCCTTCTTTAAACGGTTCTGCTCTTTGTAAAAATATTTTTTAATGTGGTTGTCAATGAAGTGGAAATTTCCCATGATCAGCACTGTTGAATCTGAGTAGAGTATTTTTATATTATTTGAAAACCAACTATAAAGGTGAAGAGAAAAAACACTAAATCCAATATAGACAAATACAAATTTGCAATGGCACAATGAAAAAAGGCAGTGATTACATTAAGCCCAGTTCTAATTGATCCAAGTGTCCCAATAAGTCATGCCAGTGTGCCAAAGAAATTATGATGATTACTTTACTATTGTGTTCATCCTATTTTGTTATGTCCTTAGTGACAACAGTCTATACATCAGCAGCAGCAATGCTTAAAACTTGATAAAAAAAATAATCAAGAAAGATACAGCCTTATCTATTTAAAAGTAACATGTACATTCAACAAATACTGTCCTAAAGTGAAATTCTGAGGGAGCACATTGCTTGTGCATTTATTTTAACCTAAAGCTTTTTAACAAAGAACAAGGCAGATACTAAAGTTAGTGTGAACACTGGCTCATAGTTCATCAAACGTCTCCCACTTAACTCTGTTTGATTTGTCTGAAAAAAAAAAAACTTCTTAATTGTAATTGTGCAAAATTTGAGATTCCTATAAGTCATATATGAAGGTACATATAGTTTTGTTTTTACATGTTTTACAGGCATCATATGTGAGGGGCTCTACATGAGTATTTCAAAACTTTATATTGAAAAAATGAGAAGACTACCACAAATTTTGGATATAATATTAACAAAAATGTGCTCTTTCAAGAAAGATTCATTTGGATTTGGTACATGGTGTAATACCTGAGGTATCTCCCACTGAAGTTGGATGAAAATGTGTGTGACCAAAATTTACTATACTAGAGGGGACCAACAGCCCTCCTGGGGACCAAAATCCATGTCACTCAAAATGTGGTTTTAGTGTCAGGGTTACAGTTGGGTTATGGTTAGGTATAAAAGAAAGTTTCATTTAGTTGACTTGGGCATTATGTCAATGGGATGTCCCCACAAGGATAGCAAACCAGACGTGTGTGTGTGTGTGTGTGTGTGTATTATATTCGAGCTTTAATATCTCTAAACCAATCATCTGATTTTGACAGTTTTGTAGAATATTATGTGCCTAGTGCAGAGAAGCTGTAAATAAAATATCAGTCCTCTACCTGAAAAACTGTGGTTTCTGCAGGCCTTTAAATGCTGTCAGAGATTGGACATCCAATTATTTTAAGGATTCAGGGATCCATCTTTCAATGTTAACTTGAGTTACACTCCTGACAGCCCATGTACATAGAGCCTTAGACCGATATATTTAACATTTTATTATTCTTAAAATAAAAAGAAGATCCGGCTCAAAGAGTTTTATCAGTTTTGTAGATAGTTTTTTTTTTAAATGCTAGAAAAAAGTTAAAAGACCATAATTCCTTTTTTTTAACAGAAAAATAGTATTATTGGAAATAAACCTTTCTGATAATAATAAAATAATAAGTTCCATTAAGAACAGTAGGTTTCCCTTGGAATTGTTTCATGCAGATCTGAGGTGGTCAGATGGACGCTTTATTTCGAACACACTGGAATAGAGATGGAATAACCCCAATATGGTTAAACAGCAACGTGTAAAAATGTCTTGCAAACTGATAATCTATTACGCATTATTATATTTTTTTTTTTGCTCAAGATTATAAAAATAACTCCTCTGTGCACAAATGAACATTCTTTTTGAATGCTACTACTACTACTAATAAGAAGAATATGATTTATATTATAATATGATATTAATTAACATCAGTGGCAATTGTAGCACACTTGTGGCACACTGAATTTCTCAAAACAGAAACAAGCTACACTGCACATGCTCATTAGGACTCTTTCTCTGCCGGTAGAAAAAATGCAGTTAGATTTCTCCTGCAGAAATTTTCCAGGTCAAAATTGATTCGGATGTAAAAAAGTAAGGTTTTTTTTTTTGATCTATAGTATTTTTATTCTACTGTCTAAAGTTTAGATGACTTAAACGTACTTCAACGTTATCTTTGTGTTATCGGTTAAAAAGTAACATCAGTGGATTGTGGTAAAATAGGTATTGCTTGGTAGAATAAAAGCTTGTAATGGGTGCCATATGTCATAAATAAATGTGAGTCGTTGGGCTTAAATTGTAAGAAATACATTTTTCTTTCAGTAAAGAAAAAAATTCAGTAAAATCTTTGTGTAAATTTTAAAAATTGTGTACATTTTATTTGTAAGATAATTTCTGTACCATTTCTGTTTTTCTTCTGTAGAAACAGAAAGCTCAATAGTAGATAGCAAAAACACTTTACTGTCACTGAAATATTCATCTACTATGTAATTGCTTTGGTGTAGTATGTTCATGTGAGAGGTGTTTAACATTAGGAAAAGCAGTAAAACGTGTTATAATGCAGTTAAACGTCCAAAATCTGGGCCCTTTACATTTTTCAAACGTTTCCAGTGAATCTTACTGGAGTCTCTCCCAGGCTGATTCTGGCCCCTGAGCCTTATGTTTCATACCACTGATCTACGTGACTACTAAATTCATTCTGTTTGACATGCAGTTACTATGATTTTTTTTTTCCAGTGTTGGTTAAAATATTTTAAACATGCCTTTGTAGTCACTAACTAAAAGTAGTCATATATTGACATGGTTTGTTTTATAATGGTTACTGTCTATTTTCTATCTTTCTTTAAAAAAAATCAGTGCAACGAAACAGACACAGAAGGATTGTTAAATGTTAGTATGTTTTGATTAAATTATCGACGCTACACTAAGTTGTGCACTTCAAATTTGACAGCTCATAGGAATAAATGATCAAATAAAACAGGACTCTCTAGATATCCCCTAACGAATTGCGTCTGTATCCGCTCCCTGCGTCCATGTATGAATAAAAATAATAATAATGATAATGATAAATGTCGATGACAAAAACAGTAAAGGAGGTGTCCGCTGCAACTCCCGGGAGCCCACTGCGTGGCCTGTGCTGATGTGAATGCAGAGATAGGCGTATTTTGAGGAAGATGATCGGGAGGAGGAGGGCGGGGGAGGAGAGGAGACGAGAGGAGAGAGGATGGAGAGGGAGTGAGACCCGGATGCTGATGCGAGTGAGGCGAAGGAAGGAAGAGGGGAGAGAAAATATCGATTTACGGCAAGAAAACCGAAGGGAGTGTAATAGAAGGGGCCTTTACCCTGCGTGAACTGTCATCAGGAGCGAGGAGGGGGATACGGCAGCTGGTTATAGCGCACCCATATCCGCGGATATCAGTGTGCGTGTGTGTGTGTGTGTTTTGCACCTGTATACCCGGCGGTGAGGGGAGGAGGACACGCCAAAGGAGAGAAGAGAAGATGCTGTGATCCGCTACTTGCAGGGATGTAGAGAGGGAGAGACGGGAGAGTCAGGGAGGGGGAGGACGGCGCTACGTTAAAAAAGATGCTTGTTTTGCGGGGAATACGCGTTTCACCTCGAAGTATTGTGAGAATGCGGCGGCCGTGTAATAAATCGTACCGTTTGGCGAAGCCCAGAAACTTCAGGCGGTGTCGGTTTTTTTGACAGGCGGCGCGAGCGAGACGGCCGTTCGTCAAGGCGTTGAAGCTAAAGCTAGCCTCGCTGCTGTGTGGGAGAGCGGCGGCGAGGCTAAAATAGCATGTTGTTGGACCTGTGAAACAGGCCTGGCAATGAGGGGAAAACAGTGATTTCATTTTCAGTGCAAGCATACACTTGACGTATTGGACGTTTTGTCCGTTTACTTAACTAAAAATAATATTAAGCGTAGGAAAAATACATGAATATTTTAAGGCAGACGTGAAAACCTGCTCGTTTTAAGGCTATATAAGGGTAACGTTTCTCATTAACAGTCATATATCGTTAACGTCATACGTATAACAAGGTGTGAGTTATAGAAATAAGCTAATGTACATAAATAAGACTCGTTAGTTTGCCTACTTTAGAGTAGTGGTTGGTATTTAACACAGAAAACACCCTAAAAACTTAATGCCATGTCAGTTCCCCCCGCTTTATTCTACATATAGCAAGATGTTTTGTAAAAAAAAAAAATAATTAAAAAAATAAACATTATGTTTACCGTGCTGTCTCGGTTTAGATGAAAAACGTCCACCCAGGTGTTGTAAATCAGCAGCAGTTTTCACTTCTATGGTTTTTTGTTTTTTTCACGTTCATGAAGTGACTTCAAAGAAAGTCCGTGTTACCGCTGACATAAAAAGACAGTCGTTCTAATTTGAGCATCGTCTTGTGTCCCACAGTAACTTCTGTGTAAGCTGTACAATATCACAGTAATTGCAATAACTACAGTGCAGTAAGTAGTAATAATTGTGTGTTAGCCTCCAGTTAAGAGCAGTATGAGTAAGGAACTGTCTCTAAGTCAGTCAGCTCAATATGTTGGGCCCTATCGACTGGAAAAGACTCTGGGGAAGGGACAGACAGGTGAGTATTGCCGAGGTGTTCCTGAAATTAAAACTAGTGTTTTGTGTAGTGTTTAAACTGTGCGCTTTTATTCTACCCCCACCCGCCACCCTTCTTGTGTTTTATAATGATCTCTCTCATCCAATCTACAGGACTTGTCAAACTGGGGATCCACTGTATTACGGGTCAGAAGGTAGCCATCAAAATAGTCAACAGAGAGAAGCTGTCTGAGTCAGTCCTGATGAAGGTACAGTCTGACGCTGTTGAAGGCGTTGCTCACAGTGACGTTAATGATGACACTTATATGTATATACATATACATATATATGTATATATATATATATATATAGCATGGTGTTTTAAGATGTTGACAAAATGTCCCATATTCACTATATTTATCGTCTGTATGAGTTAACAGTTAACCTCCGTTCAGATGTGTGAAAAACAACTCGCTCATGAGCCTCGCTTCAAAATCTTTCTCTCTCTATGCTTTCCCTTCTTTCTAACCAGGTTGAAAGGGAGATTGCCATTCTGAAACTGATTGAGCATCCGCATGTATTGAAGCTGCATGATGTTTACGAGAATAACAAATATCTGTGAGTTCCCTCTGCATTCAGAAAAAGCCTTTCTCTTTGGCTCAATGCAGTCTGCATGCTTTCTAGCTGCATACTAATCTTTGGAGTGGGATGAGTATAAATATTTCAAGAAAAGCTGTAATAATCTGCTGTCGTTACTGTAATTCTCACTTTTCCTTCATCCCCTACTTTTATTCTCAAAAGTCTGTCTTAATGAGGAGTATGTCTCAAATCTATTAATACCCTTACAAAACAACTGTTGGAGTAGACAGATGGGTTGTCCGAAAGTGAGTACAGTCTGAATATTGTAGTCCTAGTATCCAACATTATAAGCTTATTATATCAAACCATGGGAAGTGTCTAAGTTTAAATAGTTTTTTCTTAGCATCTTGTCTGCTTTTCACTACTTGCACCACTTTTCCACCAACGTGGTGCCAAACTAAGAACCTGTTTCCCACATTTTCACCAAAAGTGCAAACACTGATATCCTTTTCTGCGGGATGGGCCTTTAATTCTCTTCCTGTAGAAACTACATCAAACTTTTGCAGTGTTCGGTTCGGTCAAAAAAGTCGGTTGGTCCTCTAAAAGCACCAGGGCAGAACTGGCTCTGCGCTTGGTCCGGCACCACGTCAGTGGAAAAGCGTTATCAGGATCATAAGTTCAAATTACACTGTTGTCCCTGTTTGTGGACAGGTACCTGGTGTTAGAGCATGTGTCAGGAGGAGAGCTTTTTGACTACCTGGTAAAGAAGGGCCGGCTAACTCCGAAAGAGGCCAGGAAGTTCTTCAGGCAGATCATCTCTGCTTTGGATTTCTGCCACAGTCATTCCATCTGGTTGGTTTTTTGCACCGAGCTGTAATAACCGTGTTTGAGTCAAGTTCATATGTAGGATGTTGATTTAGGACTCATCTACTGACTTACAAAGCTATTTTGAGCGTTTCTTTTTAAACAATAAAACAGCTGTTGTCTGATGTACTAAATGAGTGAAACACATTATGATTGTGCAAACACATTTTCAGAGTCATGCAGTTGTATTTGATTTAAAGCACCATGTTGACAACAACTCTAACAGTATTGGTTGTATGTGTGCAGTCACAGAGACCTGAAGCCTGAGAACTTGCTCCTGGATGAAAAGAACAACATTCGTATTGCTGACTTTGGCATGGCCTCCCTGCAGGTGGGAGACAGTCTGTTAGAAACCAGCTGTGGGTGAGTATCAACTCTGTGTGTGAGCTTCATGAATGATGATGTACATACATAAACAGGGTTATATAATTCAACAACTTGCAGTATGACTCTGTACATTTTAAAGGCTCCACGTCAGCAGAAAAATACAGCGTCTACAACACAGATCTATGACTTCTTTTATACAGTGCTCATTTTACTTTCACTAATATTAATGGCAAACCTTTTCTGATTTTAGATCACCACATTACGCTTGCCCTGAGGTTATACGGGTAAGTATCCGGCTCTTATTCTCTGTATTCTCAAATGTTCTTGTTTGAAATGTAAATAAAAAAATTTTTTTGTAGAGAGATAAATCGCTCCAAAGGTACATGATCTAAACCAGGGATGTCAAACCCATTTTACACTGTGGGACATGTACAGTCCACTTTGATCTTAAGTGTGTTTGATCAGTTAAACTCTGCTTTCTGAGAGTGTAAAGAAGTTAAATCACACATTTAATCTCAGAGATATTTTGATATTTAAAAACGAAGTGCAATTTCAACAATACAGTTTTTCTGCATGCTAAAGAAATGCTGTGTTGGGCTTAAATTGTAAGAAGTAAATATATAAAATTACAGAAAGAGTTCTGTTAGTTTATTACTCAGTCTGTGATTATGAACATTTTTGTTATTTGACAGAGCATCCTGTTTTTTTTTTAAATGGTGAACCCTATGTAAAAATTGTACATTTCTATAGTAGACAGTGAAAAAACAGGAATTTTCTGTCATTTAATTGTTTATCTTTTACTTATTTACTTTGGTGTAGTATGAATGGTTTTTCAAAAAGCTGTTAAAAGTTTGAAAATACAATAAAAAGTCAAATTTATGCCCCACATTTTCCATAGCTCTCCAGTGGGCCTGATTGGCGTCTTTGGCTGGCCAATTCTGGCGGCCGAGCCTTATGTTTGACACCCCTGATGAAAACTAACCAGTAACATGACACTTTTAATGTTAAGTTCAGTCTGTCTCTTGAGTTGTTTTTCTGAACCTTTTAGCATGAGTAAATCTTTAGGACACTCAGCATTTAAAAGATTATCCAGTGTTGTCGATTCAAATCTGGCTTCATGGTATTTTTAGACTGAGTTTGACTAAATGGATTTTAGTGTTCCTT
Source organism: Pundamilia nyererei (assembly GCF_000239375.1). Classification (NCBI taxonomy): domain Eukaryota; kingdom Metazoa; phylum Chordata; class Actinopteri; order Cichliformes; family Cichlidae; genus Pundamilia; species Pundamilia nyererei. Next base: position 790,385 of record NW_005187624.1, on the reverse strand, counting down.
TCAGTGTTTTTCATCCTGAAATCAGCCTAAATCATCCTGTGACGGGTGCCAAGTTTTGTGAATCACTTTTGTATTGAAATGGCCGGCGATGAATAAAATCATAAGTGTTTGTGTGTTTGCAGGGGGAGAAGTATGATGGGCGGAGAGCAGATGTGTGGAGCTGTGGGGTCATTCTGTTTGCCCTACTGGTGGTAAGTCTTTTACATGTGTTTTCACAGTGCACTTTGGTCTTTTTTAAAATCCCCTCATCTTATGTTTTTTGCAGTTTTTTCTTACATCCCACGCTTGCCAGTGTTTTTTTTTTTTTAATGCAATCTATTTTTTTGTTCCTTTCTTGTTTTTGTCTCTCTCTCTCTCTCTCTCTCTGCCCTACAGGGGGCCCTTCCTTTTGACCACGACAATTTACGCCAGCTCCTGGAAAAGGTAAAGAGCGGGGTGTTCCACATGCCTCACTTCATCCCCCCGGACTGTCAGTCCCTGCTGAAGGGAATGATTGAGGTCAACCCTGAAAAGAGGCTCACGGTATGAGACTGCTCACATTAGTCCAGACCTCAGATGCAGCATGCATTTACACCTGTTTTCAGTCACCCGCCTTAAACTGGGATTGCCTCTCCTTCTGTAAGATAAAATATATGTTTAATGGGACTCTTGCTTTTGGTACAAATAATTTTTGTCTCGATTCACTTTTAGATTATCCTTCTTGCCTTTCCTATTATCCTTTTTTGCTGGATCTGCACTCTAGCTGATATTTATGTGTGGCACAGTTGCATTTTGTATGTGTTTTATTGGCGCATCCATTGCAATACTGTACAGTCAGGAAGATGCATCGTAGTGGCAGCTGTTAAAGCATGTTTTGGGGACTTAACTGAGTCATCTAGAACTTGCTCAGTAATATTTCTAACACACACACACACAAGTGATTTTCTGATTAAACTTTCAAAAGCAAACATTGCAGAGTTGAAAATGTTTTTTATGATCCAGTTTAATGGGTAATATTCTGCAATCGTGAGATTTGTGGATGTATAAAAAAAAAAAAAAAAGTGATGTGAACTGTTTACACAGCACAGCTCTGTGGCCATCTGGCTGTTAACAGACTGTAGACACTAATGGCCCCATCTGCCCTGTCACCCCTTATAGCTAGAGGCCATCCAGAAACATTCCTGGTATCTGTGAGTATACATTCGTTTTCTCATACGTGACTGCTGAAGTGATCGTATTTAATCATGTACAGTACATCTGTGTCGTTCCTATGTGCTTCATTTTGTTTGACTCCTACTAGGGGTGGTCGTAACGAGCCGTGTCCTGAGCAGCCTCCTCCAAGGCGGGTTTGTGTGAGGCGAATCTTGTCCCTGACTGAGCTGGACCCAGATGTGCTGGATAGCATGCACTCGCTCGGTTGTTTCCGAGACAGAGTCAAGCTCACACGTGACTTGCAGTGTGAGGAGTAAGTCATTTCTTTCAGCTTCCAAACACGTTTGTGGTTTCTAGCGTCAGCTTGAAATGGCTGGAAAAATCAGAACATTTGTGGCATATAATATGCAATGCAGTCACAAGCATGTAATATTTCTTTCAGTGTATATTTTGCTTTTGCTGTTGCGGATTTTTTGTTGTTGTATTTTTTTCTCCTTTTAACACTCAGCCAGCATATTTGACGTTATGCAACCGATTAATATTGGCCACAAACATCCTATCTTGTCTTATTTGCCTATATAGTGTTGACTTAGAGGAAGGAGTATGTGGCTTATTTTTAGCTCTTTTCCCATTGGTGTGATCAGTTAAATAAACTGATTGTGTCATGAAATCCATGTCTGCGTGACCGTGTGAACAGCCTACTAAAAGCTAATCGCGTGGCTGTGTGGCATCCATACAGATTTCCTTTTTAAATAAATATTATGACATTTTAGCATCTCATTCAATCTGTATTTTTCTCCCACCCCCCAACAGAGAAAACCAGGAGAAAATGATCTATTACCTTCTGCTAGACAGGAAAGAGCGGTACCCCAGCTATGAGGATGAGGACTTACCTCCGCGCAATGATGTAGGTCAGTCTTTAGGGGGCAGGAGGGATCCACTCAAGAGAGGACGCTACAGTTATCGGTCTGAGACACATTTTACCGACTTTTTCAAGAGCGGTGTTCCTGTATGCTCAGTTCTCCTTCCAGTGAATTAGGGATTACTTGAGGTTATGATTTAAACACTATTAAGTTAGAATTTTATTACTTGATGCACTGACTGCACTGACTAGCATTATCATTAGAGATATACAGCAGTATGGCCCTTAATGTCCTTGTGTTGGAGTTTTAGTGTGTTTACCTGTTTCTTTAATACTATAAGTTGTCGCTGGCTTTTACCATGATTATACCAGCCTTTGCAGGACATCTGCAAGCTTTGTCTATGAGATAAAACTGGAAGGGACAGCAATTCTGTAAATGCAAATGAAGCTAAGTTTATCACAGTCACAGATGGCGCAGTGAGCAAAAGGCCTGTGAAAGAATTTTTCAGAAGAAATTCCTGAAGTGCGAAACACAGCACAAAGCTTAAAATTAAAACAAAATTTGTAACGAGTTTATGGTGGCGTTTCTCAGCAGACCCTCCTCGAAAGCGCGTCGACTCCCCTATGCTGACGCGCCACGGCCGTTGCCGTCCCGAAAGGAAGAGCCTGGAGGTCCTGAGTGTCACCGAGCAAGGGTCTCCTACACCACCTCGCAGGGCCCTGGACACAGCTGCACACAGCCAGAGGTATAGCATGTTTTTCTTACACATATATAGTACATACACTCTGTATTCTGCAGAATTAGAGCGCAAGAATTCATTATCATACAGTTTTTGTTTTGGGTTTTTTTTTCTTGGGGGGGGGGGTTAACAGCCTATTAATCTTTGGGTCTCTTTGTCAGGTCTCGCTCAGTCAGTGGAGCGTCAACCGGTCTCTCCTCCAGCCCTCTCAGTAGTCCCAGGGTAAGGTTCTGTAAACCGACTTGTTCATACTTTTACTACATTATCTTTGAACACTATACCTGGATCCATAATAAAATGCTAATTTCTGGTAGTCTGCATTTATATTATTTAACTCCTGTCAGCATTATAGCTTTAAGTCCAGTCTCATATTTGTGTCCTGCAGTTCAGACAGCTGTCAGTGTCAGCAGGGTACTGTGTACATTTTAGCCTCATTGGGCAATAACAGCTCTGTAAACCAACAGTGGAAATGACTTCAGAGATAATGTTGACAGACTAGGTAGTAATTTAGTTTACCTCAATTCAGTATTACTCCTTTGCCAACTATTGATTCAGTATGTAATAATGCGTTTTTTTTTGCTGATGTCAGTCTCTACATGAAGCTGCTTTAAAAAAAACAAATATTCACTCCTCGCAACTCCCTAAAATATCTTCTCAGTCATTTTTACACATCATCACAACACAGGTCCCTTAAATGAATTGTCTCACCCAACAGGAGGCTTGCATTTGTTTTCTGTCTTCATGTCACTTTTCTTCCTCCTCATGCATGAGCTAGTTTTTTATATGATAATTTGAACAATTTGACAGCTTAATTAGATGCTTTATTGGATAATTAATGGTTTGATTGTGCTTGAAAGTGTATAAAAACAGTCCCTAAAGGGTAAAAAAAAAATACCTTAATTGGCAGCAATTACTCTATAGTAACACCTTCACTGCCACTGTCCTGTGTCACTGCATTCTTAACCCTGCCACAACTGTCACGAAACCCTCACTTTCAATAGATTTAAAGGGCGCGTACTAAAGACTGAAATGCACTAAATGAAAGACTTTATGATCGGCACTGAGAACTGCATTCGGCACTTTCACTCCTCACAAGATGCACTCTTCTGTCATTAAGCATGATATTCATTTCCATCCTTTCTCCATTTTCCATCCCTTCTCTTTCTTGTTTTCCATGTCTCCCACCCCCTCACCCTGACAAACCCCCACCCCCCAGTCCTATCAGAGCCCCGTCTTCACTTTCAGCCAATCAGATGTCACCTCTGCCACCGCTTCCCCACTCACAAAGGAGTCCAAACAGGGAAGCACCACCACTCCTCGCTCAGCACGGGCTCATGACAAGCCCAAAGCTCCCCCAAACCCAAAGACCCAGACCTTGCCCACCAAGGGACCCGCCAACCGACCCCACCTACAGCCCATCAAATCCTTGCCTCTGCAAAATCCATCCTCCCGCTCGCCCTCCCCTTCCCCACTCCTGTCACCCATCCCCCGTTTCTTCTTCCCTTCCTCTTCTGTCCTAAAGTCAGTGACTAAGAGCTTCTACCCAAACTCTGCCCACTCTGTGCCGCAGGTCACTCCCCAGGGCTCTCCGTTGCCCACACCCTTGGGCACCCCTGTTCACCACCCTCACCACCCCTCCTCCACCCCGCCCTCCTCTTCCTCGTCCTCATCCTCCTCGCGGGCGGAGGGAGGGGGAGGGGTGGGCTCACTGTCGCTGACCCCACCCTCCAGTCCAGGAGGGGGGAGCGGCATGGCAGCCAGCAGCTCTGCCCATTGGAGGACTCGCCTCAATTCTTTCAAGAACAACCTCCTGGGCTCACCAAGATTCCATCGGCGTAAATTGCAAGGTCAGTCCTGCATGTTTGCTGTCATATTTTGTGGGAGTTATGCTTTTAGTGTTAAGGATTATAGCTTCAGAAGATTTCATTACTTCTAATACACTGATTTCCTTTTTCAGCTTTCATCTCTGTAATCGCTGAGGATTATCTATAAGTTTTTCCTTTTGCTCCATTCTGTCAAATGTCGATTGCGGAATTTTTGTGTGTGCTTCGTCTCTCTCACAGTTCCTACATCAGAGGATATGTCCAGCCTAACACCAGAATCCAGCCCTGAGTGAGTCCCAGCTCCTGGAGATAAATATTTGTTGAGGTGTCGTATTTTCACGGTATAAAGCCGTTTGTTTACGCTGTCTGTGTCTCCTCATGCTGTGTATTTCTTTTGTCTGGCTACCAGGCTAGCTAAGAAATCGTGGTTTGGGAATTTCATCGGCTTGGAGAAAGAGGAGCAGATCTTCGTGGTGATCAGAGACAAACCGCTGAGCTCTGTTAAAGCTGACATTGTCCACGCCTTCCTGTCTGTGAGTGTCTGACTTGGACTGTCCTTCACTGCTCTCGCGATCAAAGCATGGCTCTGGCTGGATCTGACTTGTGCTCTCATACTGTACACACTCCATTTCTCTCATTATTTCAGTTTTCTCTTTATTTAATCTTTATTTGATCTTGCTCACTCGTGGCATGTAGATGGATCACTTTGCTTTCACCAATGGCTCACTCTTTCTCTCTCCTCTCCTCACCCTCACCCTTTGTCTCCCTATACTCACGTCGGTCCCCATACCTCTCCCGCCTCGTAAGTCTGTCGGTCTCTCTGCTTCTTCTCTGTCGCCCCACCACACAGATCCCATCCCTCAGTCACAGCGTCCTCTCACAGACCAGCTTCCGAGCCGAATACAAATCCTCCGGCGGTCCCTCCGTCTTCCAGAAGCCCGTCAAGTTCCAGGTGGACATTGCCTTTTCCGAGGGCGAGAGGGAGCGGGACAGGGAGAGAAACGAGAGGGAGGGCAGGAGGGAGACAGGAATTTACAGCGTGACATTCACCCTCATATCAGGCAAGTAAAGCAGATGCTAAAATTAGCTAATGGTGGAATGAAATGTTAAACATTTTGACAAAACTGTGTCGCTCCCTGAAAAAATCTCAATTTTTGCAAATCTGCTCAACAGCTTTCTGCTTTGGAAAGTTATATGAACAAATCAATAATACTCTTGTCAGCAAGTAAAGCTATAGCAAGATGAGGTTTAATAAGTAAAGGGGTTTAAGAGGTTTAATAAGTAAACCTTATAGTAAAATACTCAACATTTCCTGAGATGTTTATGTTTTTGAGCAGTATTTTTAAGTTGAAACTGGGTTCAACTTGGTTTGTTTTTACCAAATTGAGGGTTTTTCTCTGAAAATAACTTTGGATGTATAAAAAAAATCAGGTGACGTTAAGATCATATTATTTTGGAACAGTACCTACCCTAAGTTAAATGTGTGTGACTCCTCTTCAGGTCCGAGTCGCAGGTTCAGACGGGTGGTGGAAACGATTCAAGCGCAGCTTCTCAGCTCCCATGATCACCCACTGGTGTCAGCCCTATCTGGTAAGATTGCTTAACCACACAATAGTTTTCCTCACACTGCTGTAGAAATTCACCCTGTTTAAATTTTAGTCTTTGAGCTGATTTCTAGATCTATATTTGTTCTTGGAGCTGACTATAATAGCTTTGCATGATTCACAGTTCCTAGACTATAGTGAGCGAAGCATAGGGTGGAAGATTAGCTGCCACCTTAATCACCTTAATTCACACCTGCATTTCTGCCACTGACCCGTGAAGCCTGTGGATTGTAAACATTCAGAGTGACTTTCCCGTTCTCTTCTCTTGATCCCTTCCCAGATGAGAAGAACAGTCGGCCCCACGGGACCCCCACCCGCCAAAACTCGAGGCGCTCCGAGGGTGGGGGCGACAGGTGCGAGTGGGGTGACCGAGCAGATGGCGGAGGCATAGGAGGCAGCGGGGGAGTTCTGCAGCGCAGAGGCTCCGCCAAAGAGAGAACCCGACTGCTGTCCTCCAACGGAACCCAATCCCAACCGTAGGATAGAAAGTTAGACTGCGCAGCAGGATGCCTGAACTACACCAGAAAGAAGACAGTGTAATTTCATCTCCAAGTATCCCTGCAAGCCATGAGCTACTCCTATTCTTCCTTGTCTAAGTTACTGAAGGTGCTTGACCACAGAGCAAGGATTGAGCCTTTTTCCTCCCCATCATGCACATTTTTTCCAACTCGAGATTCTACCGATCTTATGATTACCAGGATTCCTACCCTTAAATGAGAAACAAGTGTTAACAAACCGCCCTTTAATGAAAAAAAATAATAACAATACGTGAATGAGCAGTTTGGTATTCATCATAGGTACAGCTTCACAGATCAAACTAGGAATTTTGAAGTGCTAATGTGCATGCCAGTTAGCGAATCAGCCTGTTCAAGGATGCTGATATGATCAGATAGGCTAGTCTACCATATCATCGTATTACAGTATCCAACACCAAAAAAAAGGAAAAAAAGAAATAACAGTCTTGTGATGGTTCTCGAGATTACTCCTAAAATGAATCAGTGCGCTCATATCACTATCAAGCAACATCTAAACCCGCCCACTAAAAAGAAATATGAATGCATCTCAGCAGAAGAATCCTAAAGAGTTAGCACCCTGCTGCCGCCCCAGTGAGTGGCGATGAGCTCAGTGAAGGTCCTGTTTTTCTCCAGCAGTGTCTCCTCCTAAGGTAAAGAAAACCAACAAAGTAAGCTAAGTAAGTGAATGTGAACAAAAAAAGATATTTTTTTATTTAGTTTTTATTTATGTTTACACATTTCTTTTAAGGATGTCAGTAGCACAGTGATCACAGTAAAGACAGCAACTGAGACACTCCACACAGTGTTTGACAGTGGAAGCTGCTTTTCCGACAGGCATTCATTCAGAGTTAAGTGTTTCGATTCTTTTATATTTGCTTTTTACTCAGAGACAATATGAAACAATGCTTCTAAGATTTTTGCATTGGACCCTCGTTGCTCTGAAGAAAAGTGTTTGAACAGAAATATGAACAGTAATATATGAAAGCTTTGTTTTGTCGTCACTATCCGTGATTAGCTTCATGAACCTCATCACAGCTGTTTGCGCCCAGATTGAATGAGAAGAGCATCACCGGCCTGTGGATCAAACAGAAACCGCCTTTCTCGTCAAGCTTTGTCTCCTGTTGCCATAGTATTCATATACTGACTCATGTCAAAATAAAGCAAACAAACAAACAAAAAAAGAAGATACACAGTAAGGAAATTCATCAATGGGACGCATTCATGATGCTGGACTTTAAAAAAGGTGTCAGCTTCTTGTTGAACAGGACTTCCTAACCCCACGCTCGTTATTTCAGTGTTCACCGACAAGCCAAGTATCCATCGCCGCACCCTTGCTCATCACTAAGAGTCGCCATTCTGCAAGCAGACGTAGCAACTCAAGGCAGTCACATATATTACTCCAGTACTCTATCAGACTAGTCGATGTTCATCACAGTCTTCCATACAGTGCAATATGCAACAAGAGTGCAGAAGGATTTCAGAGAGACACACAGTGCTACACTTTATTATTTTAATGTCATTTTTTCTAATCTGTCGATTTTTCTGTCTGTTGTTTATTTATTTATTTATGGGGGGGTTTTGTCATGTATTTGTTTTATAAACTACATTTCATGCCAACAAAATGTGTCAATAACAAACCCAAGAAACCCGTTCCTGTTCCTGTTATTTACTCTTTTTTTCCGATAGCAGCAGTTGCTCTCATCTCACGTCCCCACTGAGCTTTTGTCTGTATCTTGCGTTTCTGTGACTCACACTGATCTCTGGTAACTGGTATCTGTGTGCGAGACGGGTGGGTGGCGACTGAATGAGAGTGGGCTGAGCACTTTGCAGCGGATGCGTTTTGAGGTAGTTACGTGTGGATTTTCCCGACTGACCCAGTGATTTTGAACTAACCAACACAGCCAAACCCTAACAGGCCTATGTTTTCTCTGTCACAAACACACATGAGCACATCAAATACTTGCTTGTTGGCTTTATCTCCTGTGTTAATGCCTTGTCCGTTTGACCTGTCTGTCCCGCTTCCTCACCTCTGTTTTGTTCCCATTGTCACAAGAAGAGAAACTGTATGGAGTTGTTTGCCTCACAGTCCTAAACACACTGATTGCTCACCTCATCTTTCACGTCACCTTCATTTTTCATTGACCCAACTCTGGCTAAGATTGTAAACTATTCTCCATCCATAAGGGTCAGTAGAATAAGGTGTTTAAAAAAAGAAATGTCTGTATCATAATTTAAATATAAAAAGTGCACTATTATAACTATTGCCTGTGATTAAAAAGAACAATTATGATTGAATTGATGGTCAAAATAAAGAGAGATCCACCTTATTGTTATGGTTACAGTAATAAACCCTAAATTCATATGTGTGTCTGTTTAGTTCCTGTGTAAAAAAAGAAAAGAAAAAGTGGCTTACTTTTAGGAAGCTTTTCCTTTCTTCATGACGGTTTGTCGTGACACACTGTCACACAAACGGGAAGTGTAATGTCTTATACAGTTTAAAGATTCTTGTAACCTTCTGAAGTTAGAATACTCAAGGCAAGTTTGATGGAGTTTATAATCACATTTTTTTTTTCAATTTAAGCAAACCTTCAGAAAAATCTGGTCAACTTGAATCAAGATTTTTCAGAAATATGTGTAAGAGACCTTAATTGCTTTGCTAAAATATAAAACAGAGAAAAACAAAACCTCTGTTTTATTCTCTTGTAGACACAAGGAAAGCTGTGCCACGTGATCCAAACTATCCACCCCTTAAAAACGTTAGCATTTCACAAAAACTCCTACTCTCGGCATTTTGTTTAAGAAGATTGGCATTGCCTCATCGCTCAGGTATTATGGGCGTTACTCTCAAAGCGTTGTCGTGAAATTTACCACAGTCCTCAAAGGCAACATCAGCTCATAAAGCGAGCATCAATGTAGTACACCCGCGAAGAGGAAGAGGCGGAGGGAGAGGTGGTTTTCCAGACCCTACTGTAGCGGTTACCGGGTGCTTGTGCGACGTCGAAAGTTAGCCGTCGGTTCCTGCTTCTCAGAGATTTCTGGAATTTTGACATCCGTTAGGAGTAACAGGTATGTTTAACAAGCTTTTGACGGCGCTTTTAGTGTGTTGCAAAGAGGAAACAAACGGTCGCATCTTTGTTAGCACTGTTAACATGCACCATCAGCAGCCGTTTGTATGTCCTCAACTCCATGAAGGGCTGGGTGCTCTGCTAGCGAGCACTAGCCACGGCTAACGTTAATTTTCAAACCTGCTGCACTTGGGCAAAACACTAGCTGGCTTTAACCGTCACCACTTGCCTTACTGTGGTTATAGCTAACAGGAACATAACGCTTTCAGAAATAATTTCGATAATTATTAAAAACGTACCATATATATATTTGTATTTTATTATTATTATTATTATTTTACTGTTACTGCTGTGAATTGGATTTTACTTTGTTTAAGCAGGACGTATCTTTTTTGTTATTGTTATTGTTATGGTTATTGAAATGTTATACATCTTTGATAACGCATTTATTTTCGGTTTCCGTATGCGCCAGATTGTTATCTCCACAGTTAATCGCTTTGTTGACATGTTATCTTAAACATATTTCGCATATCGGCGGCAGAGTGCACAGCTTGATGTTCCCATCCAGAGTTTGGGAATGAGCTGCTTCCATTCGTAAGTTTTCTGCCTGACATGTACACCTCTGCTTAGTCATATCTGGAAACCACAGTGGCTCAGGTGAACTTCGGGTCAATCTCAAGTGAGTTTATGATGTACAAGCGTATTAGACTGGTGATGTCGAAGTATGGGCCCTCACATTCCCTCTTTTGTGGAAGACTTTATAACAAAGTAATGCTACATATCTAGTTAGTCATGCTATATGACATCAAACAAATCTGAAAAAATAAGTTTAACAGCCGCCTTAAGTGTCACGGTCTTCTGTTCAGCATGCTTTTTCTGTAACTGTGAGCATCAATGTCATGGGATTTATCACAGATTTCAGCAGAAAGTCTGTACCAGTTTAATGTCTGTGACATAAAGCAACAGGGGAAAAAAAATCATTGGTACCCTTCATGCTTTAGCTGCATTATCTGTATTATATAGTTTACTGGACTAAACATCAAAAAGTGTATTCTGGGCAGATGTTTTAAAGGTACCATTTTTACCTACATTTTGATATCAAATGTTAACTGGCTTTATTGAATATACCACAGCTATTGTACAAAAAAGGAGCTGAATCTGAGGGGCTCAAGTGGAAGCGCAGGTTGATTTTTCGTGGATTGAGTTGTAGATCCCATCAAAGCATTGTGGAGTCTAATGAAGTCATTTAAAAAAGGATCTTGGCTTGGAATGTCAGGCTTATAAGAGACCAGTGTTTTCACAACAAGAAGCTCTTAGTTTTATGAAATAAATTTTCATTGCATTTTTTGCTATTCAAACCTGCACTGTGCATATCTGTCTGACATCACGTCTGAAAATTGTTGTTAAGCTGGATTACTTCAGTCTGTTTAACAATACCAGATTTTACATTACATTACAGACCTTTAATTTTTAATATCTGTCCAAATGAAAACATGGGCAAGTGAGAAGAGCCAGCACATAAGCTTGGCTGATGGGCCCAATGGTCGGTTGTTGATGTTCTGCAGGATATTTGTGTGCAATAACACAGAAGATACAGTGCTTCACATTTTCAGTTAAAGTGTTTTTGATTTCCTGAACAATGTGCACATAATGATTACACTTTCAGTTCTTGTAGTCACTATACACATTCACCAAGGTTAAAGCCAACATGATTATACACTAAACACATGTACTGAAGTTAAACCCAATATGGCATGGTGTCATGTTCACCAGAGTTGTGTAATGCACAGGGTTTGTGTTTTGTTTTTTTTTTTGTTTTGTTTTTTTCTTCTTGTTACTCGTCATACAGACAGGAAATGTTAAGTCGAGATAAGCTGAGCTTGTAGAAACACCAAGAATCCAACGGCTCTTGATCTTTTCTTGAACCTCATAGCCGTTTTCTGAGCACAAGTGTGCCCCTGTGCACAAAAGTCATTCTCTCAAAGTTAATGAGCAACAACCTTTATTTTCACAACCCGAAACATGCGTCTCTGGTCTGGTGCAATGGGCATTCTTATGCTTAACCAACCTTAATGCAGTTTGCTTATACTTTGTTGTGGTGTAAATTCCTCAGTGGTGTTGGTGTTTACCTTTCACCTAGTTTTCACTAGCCCTGCCTAGTTCTTCTTTTTCTGTCTGATTTCATCTGCTGGCAGTGTTTGCCAGTTTTTTCTGGTTTAGTTCATAGATAAAGCAACTTATCTTATCACAGCTCATTATACCCCTTATCTGTTACTTGTATAAATTAAACGATATCTTTAAATTGATCAAAATGCTGTTGTTACGCTGTGTCAGCATCTGATAATAGGAATTAAAAGGATTAATACACACCTGAGTACACATTAAGCTCTCAAAAGTTTTAGTCTAGTCAGTGAGATATTGATATCAAATCTAGCGGGACCCGCATAAAAAGGCTCCCTCATGGCACGTGCCTCAGATATGACCTGAGCAGGTGTGCTGTGCCTCTGTTGTCCCTGACAAAAAGGAGCTGAAGTAAAACAGGTGCAGCTTTTTAGAGTACTGCAGATATTCCAGATATGACATAAAGCTCATCACCTCACTGGGGTCTAGTGATGGTGAGAAAATCATGTGTTTTGTATTAGAGATGCAGTAGGTGTAGCTTCCACAGGGATGCATTCCAGTGTGACAGTCACTGTACCTCAGGGCATTATCCATAGCCTTTTTTGTGGAGGAAAATCAATTCCCTTTGTGAAGAGAATCAGTAATTGCTTTAGAAATATCCAATAACATCAGCAGCCGGTCAGCACCTCCCCCATCAAACCTCAAATCAAGTTTCAAGCTCACTTTGCATTTGAAAGGAGTTATTTTGAACTTGTCTTTAAAAATCCTCAAATGCACATGATGGATGTGTTCAGCTTAGCATAAGTGTTCTGCTAACTCATTTTCAGTCTGATGAATCATCTTCACTTCATTCGCTACCACCTTCAGGGCCCAGCAGCTGCTGTAACCAAGTTACACATGAGAAATATCACAGTTCACGATGTGTAGAGGTTACTGCTGCAATCTGTTTTCCGTTTACTGGTTTAAGGGGGCCAGTTGATGTTAAAGAAAGCAGCAGTGGAGATGTTCCTTGTACATGTCCTGGTTGTTGTAATGTACCCCTGGATAGCTAAATCTCATAGCCAAGGACTTGTTAGCAGTTAATCTAATATTTATCTGGCAGATGCTTTAATTTGTTATTGCTACAAAGGGTAATGCCTCAATCAGGTCTTTTATGGTGATTTACATTTGCAACTCCTCACCTATGGGGTGTACTTTAAAGTAAAAGCAATAGCTTAGTAAGGTTTGTTGAGCCTGAAGCCGGAGGGTTCAGTGTCAAGGCCAGACCGCTTTGGTGATTTATGCTGAATTGCATGTGTTCAGAGTTGTGGATTAAAATGGGCTGTAAATGGAGTGGCTGTTACATGTAGTTGTTACACATTTTCATAACAAGTGAAGGATCAGATTGGTTGAATTCTGGGAGGAGACACAAATCCCTTTGGGGGATTGCGTCAGGGAAAGCATCCGGTGTAAAAATCTGCCAAATCAAACATGTGGAGCTGCCCACTGTGGTGACCCTAAAATTAGCTTTTATTCACTATGAGCGTAGATTCATGGAAATCCATTGAGCGGTACAGCAGTGATGCTGCAGTTCAGAGCTTTGCAGTAAAATAGTAAAATAATTATGTTTGTTTGCAAATTTGCCAAACTCTTTTCTTCCAGCGTCTCTCTTGCTTAACCTCATTTGTTGCAACAATGACGCTTTTTCCTGTGATAAAATTTTAATATAATTCTTCATGACCTCTTTCACATGAGTGAAGTGGAATCAGCTTGTCAATTGTATCAACTCCAAGTATGTTTACCAAGAAAAGTTCCAATACCACAAGTTGCCATTGCATTACAGAGCATAGAGGCCATATTTCAATTTAGTGGAGCAGAAATATGAATGCATGCCAGTGTAGGTCATGACCTTTATCTTAAAAAAAGAAAGTAGTAGAATGAGTCAGAAAGTTCACACTGTTGCTTTTTATTCAGTGCCCTCTGTTCATTCATAGTTCGGACTCATTCACACATTCACATAGTCAGCAGCACACTGATTGTGACGTGAATTTCTATCAGTGCGGTCGATCACAGCATCACATAAGATTGCTAGTTTATTAGTGTTTAAAGCTTTATACATACATATTTAAACAGTGATTACTACAGTAATGAACAGATGTTTTAACTGCCAGGTTATCAGTGGCTTAATGTCCACAAAGCTCAGTTATAATCAGGCACAGTTCCTCTCTAGGTAACAGATTAATGATAAAAGCATGTTATTATTATGTCCTTGTAAAACAGATATGTGCTTTGACGTTAGTCATATAATGATTAACAGTTCCTTCAGGCTCAGCAGGAGGGGACAACGTGTCAGGTAGCAGGTTTTTAAGCCTTTCTGGAATGGAAAAGCACAGAATTTGAATTTGCCCAAAGTTAACAGAATTTCGCCGATCCTGTTTATCTGGAAAACCTGTTAGATATTTAAACAGGTTTTTGTTCTTGTGTGCCTGTTTTAAAAGTTGGCACCTGGAATGTTGCATTCTTTCGCCTGATGTCTAATTTCGCCTGAGGTTGGTCATTTTCCACACGTGTTCTTGTTCTTGTGTCTAAACACTCGGTTCTCTGGCCTCTAGGGTGTCAGATGACTTTTCTAAATTGTTGGTTAAAGAAAACCTTTCCTCTCCTCTGCTCCATCTTTATTTCAGGTTCACTGTGCACAGTAATCATGGCAGAAGCCCACCAAGCCGTCGCTTTTCAATTCACCGTTACCCCAGATGGCATTGATCTGCAGCTGTCCCATCAGGCCCTCACTGAGATCTACCTCTCTGGCATGCGTTCATGGAAGAAGCGTATCGTCAGAATTAAGGTATCTTTGTTTGTGTTAAGCGGCATGTCCCTAAAACATTGTTGGCATCATTCTTCCTCTTTTCGTATTACAGTGGTTCCTTAACTCATTACAGTAGCACGTGCATCTGAGCTGCAGTTAAATGTCAGAGTGGCTTTCACCCTGTGGTTTTGTTTTCATTTTAGTCTCATTATGTTTGTCTTTGTATAACAGTTATTTTTAGTTTTGCTTTGAGCAGTTTTTTTTTTTTTATGTGGGTTTAATTGTCAGCGATGAACACAACACATTACTGCACACGCTTCAGAAGTGAGTGTTTGACTTTTTTTATTTTGTCTTCACTTTGATCACGCTCTTTCAGAGGCGCTATGAATAATTACTGAAGTTGTTTTGATGTGGTAGCATTTTACTGTTGGACACTCACCTTTTCGAGGCTTACATTTCCAGTTTAATTACTGGTAATATTTTTTATAAATCCAATGTGAAACCGAGCTGGATCTAATTTAGCCATTCATAGTTGAACATTTATCTAATCTGCACCTTAATTATAAGTGAATTTTTGTACAGCATGTCAGTGAAATGACTACAAAGAGAGAATAACATGTTTTTTCTCTCACTCTACCAGAACAGTGTGATAACAGGAGTGTATCCTGCTAGTCCGTCATCCTGGCTGTTTGTGGTCATCGCAATCCTGGCTACTATGTACACTCGCTCAGACCCTTCAATGGGACTCATAGCCAAGATACAGGAGCACCTGCCAGTCAGGTAACATACCTCATGACTCCTTTAACCCTCCTAAGACCCGAACTCAAACCCGAATTAATGAATGAATGTTTTCTTATTAGTTATTAAATAAACAGAATTAATACTTTAGTTTTACTGTGATTCAATAAAAATGCCAACCAGATATGACACACTTGCATAAGTTCCAAAAAGCTCTACATATGAGTGCAAATGTAATGTTTCTCTGGTTTTTGGTCAGATTGACAAAAAAAAAACCCACGTTTTTTTGTATGAGTTGTAATGGGTTCACTACAACTATAAGCACACTTTAAGGCAATGAGATTGTGTCTCCCTGCTAAACAGAGATCTATGTTTTTTTTCTTGTCTGTTTTCAATAAACAAAAATGCTTGTAATAAAAATATAGTTGGTGGAACCTGTAGCCTGAAGCTAAATCAACATGAATTTTCTTTTTTCTTTCTAGCCCGCTTTTGTCTTAAATATTAAACGTGTCCATCTTCTTTCTTCACTGCAGCATCTGAAGCTTTCGTACTGTCTTGTACTCGAGTCTTGTTCACTCATCTTCTTTTTGTCTCATTTTATTTCACACACACATCATTTCCAGCCAGTCGATGAGTACGCAGTGCCAGGCAGTGGTGTCAGCAGTGCTCTTCAGCACCATGCTTTGGCTAATGCTCATCTTCACTATGCGCCTGTGCCTCAAGCAGCTCCTCTCCTACCACCGCTGGATGTTCGAGCAGCATGGCAAGATGTCCACCACCACCAAAATCTGGGTGGTCAGTGCTTTTTCTTCAGTTTTTCCACTTCCCAGTGTGACATAACTACCTTCCACTGTCCATCTGGTTTTAGATCTCCTAAAATATCAGGTGTCCCTCTATCATACCAAGTTTATATGATATTTTTATGCATTAGAATAAAGCATTTTTATTTACAGCTTTGCTTTGAATCTAAGTTTAGAGGCCCTCATTATTTAGCATAGAAATTGAATGTTTATTTATTTTACACGGCATTTTTATCTTGTGAAATACTTGTGTAAATTACTGGATTCAAATCCAAACCAACTACTGTGAGTCATATAGGTGTGATGTGCATTCATATTTACAGTGCGTCTGTCCTTGTGTGTCTATGTCAGGCGCTGGTGCGCATCTTTTCTGGCAGAAAGCCACTGCTCTACAGCTATCAGGGTTCGCTGCCAAATCTCCCTGTGCCCACCATCAAGGACACAGTCAAGAGGGTGAGATGTCACATGAAGCAGAGGAAATGATAACATGCTGATCACTGACCATAAAACAGATGGTTCTTTTTATCACATTCATCATTTGTTTTCAGTTTTTTATTTTTGTTTTTTTTAGCTAGTTGAGAATTTAGTAAAAAAAACAAAAAAAAACAAGGTTTATATTAATCCACAATGAGCAAAGGAGGAATAGAAAAATAATTTTTGTATTGTATCGACAGAATTAGATATGTTTGTGCTCATATAACATTTTTTTTTATCACGTTACCTGTTTCATTTAGTACTTGGAATCAGTGCGTCCGCTGATGGATGATAAAGAGTATGAACGCATGACCAAGCTGGCCGCAGAGTTTGAGAGCAGCCTTGGTAACCGCCTGCAGTGGTACCTCAAACTCAAAGCTCTCTGGGCTTCAAACTATGTAAGTGGTTGGTCACAGTGATCTGGTAAGGTGTGGCCAAAGCAAAGCCATTAAGAGAACATTTCAAATTCCATTAACAATGTATATCTGTGGTCTGAATTATTTAGCTTGTGTGAATATGCAGTCACTTTTGCTTTCAGGTCAGTGACTGGTGGGAGGAATATGTCTACCTCCGGGGTCGAAGCCCTATCATGGTCAACAGTAACTACTATGGCATGGTAAGAAAGTGTTACTGCATTAAGTTTCTTGAAGATATTTCTGCTCTAAGAGACGATGACCCTAACTTTGGATTGAATAAAAGTTGGTATTTTGAGCAAGCCAATAGATTTTCATTTTTCTGCGCCATTAAACATATTAAAGGATAATAGCCAAGATCCGCACTACATAAAGTTTTTGCCAGGCCAGCATCGCTTTTTTGCATTGCTCAGGAATGAAAATACAGTGATGAGCGTTTAATCTCTAAAAATGAGTAACTGAATGAATATGAAGAATCTTTGTGCAAAAGACAAGATGTTTTTTACTCAGAGTTTTTTGTTCCTAGGTCCTGTGTACAAATCATATATAAGCAAACCTTGTCTGAATAGTCAAACAGTGGTGTAGAGAGCATTTGCAAAAATGCAGACAATAAAATCACTGACTGCCAAGGCTCTCTACGTTGTAAGGTAAAGACCCAACAATCAGACCATCCCTTATGAGCAAGTACTTGGAGACAGTGGGAGGAAAAAACTCGCTTTTAACAGGAAGAGATCTCCAGCAGAGCCAGGTTCATAGAGGGACAGCCAGAATTTTTTGCCATCACAAGTATTGCCCCCTGAAGACCATGTTGGTGTCACTGTTTTTAGAGAAATATGACGCGGGTACTTTCTCCACGTCATATTTCTCTGTGTTTTTAATTAGGGCATGGTGCCAGCAAATCAGTATTTCTAATGTAAACCTCTCCATAACCTCAAACCTGTCACCTTTAAATCCTAGATGTACTCAGGGATCATTTTGTCTGGATGATCCTTACTTTCTGTATCTGTTCATTTTCTCCGCAGGACTTCTTGTATGTGACTCCAACTCCCATCCAGGCAGCCAGGGCCGGCAACAGCATCCATTCGTTCTTCCTTTACCGCCGCAAACTCAACAAAGAAGAGCTCAAACCTGTGAGTTAAGCCACCAGTCCACCCCTGCTGCTACGTATATATGATAGCATTCATTTTTCTTATCTTCGTGCTATGGCAACAGATGGCTTGTTAACTGGATGTCTCATATTTTAATGTTATTTTTCAAACATCAGTGTATTATGTAATATGTAGAATAGAGTGGGCGCATGAGGCCATCAGTATGTGGTGTGTGTGTGTGTGTAGCATTAATTCTTTCATTCATCTATCCATCAGCGTTTATGTGCCTTGTATCTCCATGCATTTTATTATTTTTTTGTAAAGACATTTCCCTTATGTTATCATACCATACTCATCTTTTACCCCTTCCTTTTGTATCCTTTTCAATCTCTCTTTTACTTGCTTGATTTTTCTTTATTTACCTCCCTGTTTCCCTCTCACTCTTAAAAAAAAAAAAAAAATCCCCTCCTTTTCCCTGGTCCTACGTTTCTTCCATGGCTTTCTTCTGTTCTTCTCCACGTGCCCTCGCCTTCGTCTTCTCCTCTCCGTTTCCCAGAGTCGTATACCAGGCACTGTCATTCCTCTGTGTGCTGCTCAGTGTGAGAGGATATTCAACACCACACGCATTCCTGGAGAGGAGACGGGTAAAGAGACTGAGCAGCATGCACGCGTCAACAGCATCCACAGAAATGTCTGAATGTGAAGTCTGCTCCATTTTCAGACTTCATAGCAAGCATTGCTAACACACCTCCCCTTCAGCAATGATGAGGCATACTGAAGGTGTCTGAAGCCTCTGGAGTTTAAGCATGGGATAGAAAATTGTGTCAGTGTGTGTTTGTATGTTTGTGTGGTTCAAGTAAGGCGTCTCTGATTCACTGAGTCACAATGTCTCTGCTGAACAGCTCATCCTGTCATCTCTCATCAATCTCCTCTCGCCTGCTGGTTTCATCTCAGGTCTGTCTGGGTTTCTGGAGAGACGCTGTCTTAAACTAATGCCTTTTCCCCCCCTCCTGCCCACACATTTTGTTTTCTCATTTTTTTTTCCTTCTTCTCTTCCCAACACTTCCTTTCTATCAACCTTTGTTTCCTCTTCCTCCTTCTTCCCTATACTGTTCCTGGTCTGGTGCATACTTCTCTTATTCTACTCAGTGGTTGCTGAGGTCTGCAGTTCCTTGCTGTTCCTATCAGTTTGAGCGGATGTTTGACACTTGTCGAATCCCTGGAATACTAACAGGTAGTATTTATATTCTTACTCAACTGGCCCCACATTTTTTTAGATCTCTAAATGCCCCCCAAAAAAGTAAAAAGGAAAAAAAACTATTTAAAATTGACAAGAATTCTTGTTTCATATGCAATAGTTTGTGTTTGGGCATCATGATATATGACGATCACTCTGTCAGTCATTTCAAGTTACAGATCATAGTGTAAAGAAACCCAAATTTCATTCCTGCTTTTATTATTGCAATTGCACTCAAGCATGCAGGCTCAAATTTGACTACATTTTTTGCAGTTGTTCTCAGTCACAGCCTGGCTTAGGTTAGGTCATTGTAAACCTAATTAGTGAAGTTGTGCTTTGCCCTACACTTGGCATGAATTCAGTGAAGCCAGGTGTTCCAGTCATGTATGATAATGATGGTTTAGCTTTGCAGTCTTTTTACAACATCTTTTTAGATGCTCATGGCTACATCCTGATCATCTCACACCATGTGCATTCAGTTTGCATTGGACAAGACCTGAAATATTTAGAATGGTGTGCTGGGTTGTTGTGAATTCATCTATGTTACAGTGTTACTGGGGATTTTAGCTACACTGAAACCCTACGCCATAAACTTGATGTGTACCTCAACAAAGGTGTAACTATATATCACATTGACACAGGCAGCAACTATTGTTATTGGCCTGTTGAATGCTCCTGTGCATTTGTGGTGACTTTTTCACTGCAGTTTTCAAATTTATCAGTGAGAGAATAATCAACACCATCTCATTATAAGGACTCAGACTCCCTGGAGGAGATTGTTTAAACTATTGCAATGGAGGTGTAAAAAGAAGTAGAAAATATGAGGAGCAAATATGTTTTCCCACAGAAATAAGTGACGACAACAAAGAGAGAGGACCCACGAGGGGAAAAAAGCCCAGCATTTTTTTTTTGTTGCTGTTGGCTGGTACCGCATATAAAACACGGGACTACATGGTAATTAACACATAATGCACCAGCACAAGCATAATAAACCAAAATCTGATCAGGCCTTTAGACTACTTTGGAAAAAAAGAAAGGTTTAGAAAATGCATTTATTTTAGGGACACAAGACACCTTAACCTGTAAGTTAAGTCTGTCATCTTATGTATGTATTTCCCTGACATTGTGGGGTTTTTTACAGCACCTTCCCACCATCAACATTTTCATATCCCACCTCATTATCTTCACTAAATTCATCACTATTTTACACCACAGTATGTCCACTTTGTCTTTTACCATCTTCTTTCTTCTTTTCTATCCAAAGATACCGTCCAGCATTGGCAGGACAGCGACTACATTGTGGTTTACCACAGAGGGCGCTACTTTCGTCTCAGGGTGTACCAGGCAGGCAGACTTCTGTCTCCGAGGGAGATTGAATTCCAGATTCAGAGGATCCTAGATGACCCTTCACCTCCTTCCAAAGGGGAGGCCAAACTTGGGGCCTTGACTGCTGGAGACAGGTCAGTTTGATTGTTTACATTACCCGCAACATACACCACACTGTAATTCTAATGTAAATGTCTATAATCAATAGAGTTCCCTGGGCTAAGGCCAGGACCAAGTATTTCAGCAGCGGGATCAATAAACGCTCTTTGGATTGCATCGAGAAGGCCGCGTTCTTTGTGACACTAGATGACGAAGAGCAGGGCATGATGGGAGATGACCCAGCAGCCAGTTTAGACCGCTACGCCAAATCTCTGTTGCACGGGAAATGTTATGACAGGTACTTCTACACTAAAATATTCACTGTGTTATGAATTTGTCATCAAGTTATTGTTGCCCTGCTGTTGACTTGGTGGAGATTTTCCTGTAGTGATCTGTTATTATTGGTCGCCATGCAGGTGGTTTGACAAGTCCTTCACAGTTGTTTACTACAAGAACGGGAAAAATGGCATCAATGCAGAGCACTCCTGGGCTGATGCGCCGGTGCTGGCACACGTGTGGGAGGTAAGGAATACAAAAGAAAACTTGGAATGTTGTTATGTTGCTCTGAGTAGCTATAATTTTAGATGCGTTTGTGTGTTTCCAGTACACTCTGGCCACTGACAGCTTCCAGCTCGGTTACAACGCAGAAGGTCACTGTAAAGGAGACGTGGATCCATCCCTGCCCCGACCAGTGAAGCTCAGCTGGGAAATCCTTCCAGAAGTTAGTTCTGTGTTGAAATTTTTCCATTAAACATTTTCCTAAATGAAGCAAGCTATTGTCATAAAGACGGAAACAAGAAAGTACAAGAAATTCAGGGATAACATTATGATCACTGACAGGTGGAGTGAATAACACTGATTATCTCTTCATCATGACTCATGGCAATGAGAATGTGAACATTTTATCCTGTAAGATGATTTGTTAGAAGTACAAAAATGGGCAAGCATAAGGATTTCAGAGAGTTTGATAAGGGCCAAAATGTGCTAGCTAAGCGACTGGGTCAGAGCATCTCCAAAACTGCAGCTCTTATGGGGTTATAGATCATGCAGAGGTTATACATATCTCAGTTTTGACTGATGTTGTTTTTCACTGTGTGTGTGACAGTGTGAAGAGCAGATCGCTCAGTCTCTGGCTGTGGCCCAGGCGCTGGCTGATGATGTGGACTTCCATGTTTTCTCCTTCCAAGAATTTGGCAAAGGAAAAGTCAAGAAGTGTCGAGTCAGTCCAGACGGCTTTATTCAGATGGCTCTTCAATTGGCCTACTTCAGGGTGAGTGTTCCACTGAAGTCGAATGGCAGTGTTACCATCTGATACCTTACCTAAACATGTAAAACAATGATGAGCTTTAACATAAAGAGAACACATGCAGGTTTAAACGTTTGAGGTCAGACTGACATCTGTTCAAAAGTTTAACCTGTCTAAACAAAGCAGAGTTACATAACTCTGATGGTCCGCATCCACTCTTTAACTTGAGATGTTTAAAATTGAATCTAATATGTAATACATAATTAAAGGTTCCATGCACTGAAAATGAACTTTTATGAAGTTGTGATTTCAGTTTGAGGCAATGATTTAATTTAATGACCCCAAAACAGTCAAAGTGAGTTTGAACCAAACACCCAAAAAGGCTGAAACTTTCTTTGGAGACATGTGAGACTAGTGTTAATCAGTCTTCAAATGTCTGGTAGGATACGAGATTGACAACTTTATTTATTTTTATAGCACATTTCATTACATTAGAGCTCAAACACAGAAAGTGAACACATGGCATTTGAAACAATTGTACACTTTAATCAGTTGTTTGTTTTTTGCTGTGGTTGTTGTTTTGCATGGTTGCAGGAACGGGGGACTTTCTGTTTGACATATGAAGCCTCCATGACCCGTCTGTTCAGGGAGGGCAGGACTGAGACTGTTCGCTCCTGCACCAACGAGTCTAGCGCCTTCATCCGAGCGCTGGAGGGCGGAGAGGTGAGAGCATGAAAACCCTCTCCTGATTTGTTTTATAAAACCTAAACACAACACAGCCATGTCACTTCACCACGTCGTTCTCCACCAGGCAGCAGACGTGTGCAAACATTTGTTCCGAGTTGCCACAGAAAAGCACCAGCTACTTTACCGCTTGGCTATGACTGGAGCCGGCATTGACAGACATCTGTTCTGCCTCTACGTGGTGTCCAAATACCTCGGAGTGGAGTCTCCTTTCCTCAAAGAGGTTTGTTTCCATGTCGTGTTTTTGTCTAGTAGCGCTTACACTGAGTTGATGTTAGCAAACTGATGTGGTGGCTTGTGTGTGTTTCAGGTTCTGTCTGAGCCATGGAGGCTGTCCACAAGTCAGACTCCCATCCAGCAGGTGGAGCTGTTTGACATAGATAACCACCCGGAGTATGTCTCCTGTGGAGGAGGCTTTGGACCGGTCAGTACCACCTCCAGTGTTTCACAGACTTTAAATAATTGTTCTACAATTATTTATTTTATTCTATATAGTTCCTGCTGGATTAGTGGACAGATTACATGAATACAGATTCAAGGGACTGGTGATGATTCAAGTATTTTTGTGCCTTTCAGGTGGCCGATGATGGATATGGGGTGTCCTACTGCGTTTTGGGAGAGAACATGATTAACTTCCACATCTCGTGCAAACACTCATGTCCAGACACTGTGAGTTTAATGCTTTTGGTCAATTTGTAGTCAAATGTCTGTGTATTTTAGTACTTCATATGTAAATCTAGAATTGTGTTATGCTCCCTTATGCCTGTAGTTATTTACAGAAAGACATGGTTGTTCACTGCACAAGTAAACCTTTAAAATTCTTATATTTTGTCATGCAATGACTATTCTTACTATTATTCAGATTTTTAAAAAAGGCATAATATGACATTAATCTTTTATTGGCTCAATTTTGTTTCGTTTGCTTGTTTGTTTTTTAAC
The DNA here is from genome assembly GCF_000239375.1 of Pundamilia nyererei. NCBI lineage: Eukaryota > Metazoa > Chordata > Actinopteri > Cichliformes > Cichlidae > Pundamilia > Pundamilia nyererei. Next base: position 766,635 of record NW_005187624.1, on the reverse strand, counting down.
GCTATGTTAATGCTTTTTCTCCTTCCTTCTCCTTATTCTGTGCTCTTCGTCTCTCCTTGAAGGACGCTCATAAGTTTGGTGATCAGATCAGACAAGCCCTCCGTGATCTGCTAAAGCTGCTGAGCCCAAGCCAAACAGAGGCCAGCAAAACGGAAGAGAGCCAACCTAAGGTCAAGAAAGATCAGTAGATATTCAAATCAGAAGACGTGATGCTGAAGGGAACATGTGCAGGCATTACAATATGAAGTGAAGAAAGGCGGGTTTTTATTCTTAATTTAGTCTGAGGCATTTATAGCCAGGTAGATGATATTCGTGAGACAGCTCCACTGGAAAATGATAACAACGGAGGTGATGTTTTTACTGATATGCATATGTTTGTGCGTTTATATTAGCTGTGCGATGGGTGCATGGAGCGAGAAAGGGTCCGCAGAGTTTGGTTTTAACAGTGAAACAACTTGAAATGTGCACGTGTAAATGAAAAGTACAGTGGGGCCAGTACACATCTCAGTGTTAGGATGGAAGATCCTAACTTCACCTTATTGCAGGGAGTAAATGAATGCAAATTTCTGCAGTGTGTTTTCGACACAAGTAAAGATAAAACTCCTCTGTTGTTGGATCTGTTTGGGAAAACGCTGTGGGATGTTAGTGTGAATTTTGGAGTATTGCCATGGGGAGAAAACATGATGGACTGTTGAGGTGACTTCATTTTCTACCATCTGAATGCAAAACTGCTGTAATGATGACACCAGGTATTTTAGAATCATGGAAGTCTGTGACTTCTCAGTGTTTACTCGATGTGTATAAATTGCTTTTTACATACACAACTGTAATGCTGTACTTAAAGCACCAGGCTGGTTATACATGTAGTGAAGATACATGGCTATTTTAAATTAATTAAATATATCCAGTGCCATATTTTTATTTTTTTCTTGGAGGCTTAGTTTGTATTCACTAAGTTTAACTTACAAAGTTAGCAGACATACAATCTAGTTATTCAACTGCTATAAATGTATTTTATATTTTTACTTTATTGTTACCACTGTTTAAAAGCACCATAACAATGCAAGTTGTATTTATGAACATGATGTGCAATTATTCAGTCCCACGCAGCGCTGCAGGTCAGACCTGGATTAGATGTAAAGTGTACCTGTGACACAGATTGATGTTTTTCTCCACTTACTGCTGCCTTCTTTGGTTTTTACTCCAGATCAGCTTCTCTTATTATGTTGTTCTCATGAGCCTTTTTAATGCAATATTACGAGGGGAAATAAAGATATTCTTAAAGAAAAAACTAGTGGGGTTTTTGTTTGGTGTTTGTTTTTGTTGCTTTGAAACATCTCTCCCCCAGTTTAGCAGATTGCTCATGAAGAAACCTGTTGGGTGTCTATATTTCTGTGCAACGCTCAACACCAGCGCTGACTTACTTGCCTCAACTGATATCACCAAGAAAATTTATGTTCAGGCTATTTTTCTCACAGACAGTGCTGTGAAAAAGTATCTGCCCTTTTCCTTTTCTTGCATGCTTCAGATCCTCAAACAAATTTTAATAGGCAAAGATAACCTGAGTAAATACAAAATGTAGTTTTTAAATGACGATTTGATTTATGGTGAGGAAAAAAGTCATTCAAACCTACCTGGCCCTATGTGAAAAGTAATCGCCGTATTTGTTTAATCATGAATTAACTGACCACATTTTATTTAGAAAACTGAGTTTAATTTCATTTACCACAAACAGATTTGAGTAGTGCCAGACCTGCTGAATCAAGAAATCACTGACAAAGTGAAGCAGGCTAAATGATCTCAATAAGCAAACATTGACATAGAGAACCACCCACAAACATTTTGCAGCAGGATAACATCCGAAACACACCAGCATGTCCATTTTTTCATGGTCTAGTCAAAGTCCAGACTTAAATCCGATTGAGATGCTTTGGCATGACCCTAAATGGGCCATTCATACTTGAGAACCCTCCACTATGACTCCTTGACTTTTAGGAGAGCTTTTAAAAGTTGAGTAAAGAACTGACCTTTAAAATAGCCTCACTCACAGCCAAGTCACTCAAGTCCAAGGATGACATCTTTTATGTTTATCATTGGCTTCACATTTCTGTTCGCAGTTGCTGATGCTTTTCTGCTTGATGTTGTACTGCTTCTTTTTTTGTTGTTGCAGAAGCTACACATAGAATCAAGTAAGCATGTGGTTTTTCTTATAAGTCTTCAAGTCATCTTTAGGACATCATTTTAAAATAACGAACACGCGGTAACTAACAAAGAAATGATGTATTTATCAATAGCTCTTTGCAAAGAATAGAAATGGTTTAAGGTAAGTACAACCTCTGTCCCAAAGTGCTTTGAGAGGAGGACTGCACAATAAACAGACTCCATCATTATTTGGTTGATCAGTGGCCCAGTATCTGAAGGAGCTGTTGCTCTGGTCTGACCATTTCCACTCATCTCTGAACAAACCGATCCAGACTGAGGACAGTGAGCCATTGTTATTGTCACTGATTATTTGCTGCAATGCCAGAGTTTCAGTGTCTCCCCTTGCACTGGCCAAGTCTTTATTCATCACTCGACAATCTTGTTGGGCGTCAGTCCAGCTTTTCTCTTGAAAAACAACATACAACCCAACGGAGCCAACGTCTGTGAATAATTTTTACACAGAAAAATCCGATTACATGTAGAAAACAACATATCACTGCTGGCTTTCATGCTGTTGGGTAACAATAAAGATGAATTTGAAAATATTTGCTGAACTTGAACTTGAGTGACACAACTTTTTGAAACTACGACAATGAAATAATGTTTGAGATCAACGTTGCTTTTTAAAATTTTGTGCTGTCTACTTAAACACTGACACTGATTATTCGAAGCACTATCTGAAGAGGTCAGAGGTCCAAAAAAGTGATATTTAGAATGTTGTCAATCCAATAATAACTGCAAGAAACACAGTCTTAAATACCTCTATGTAGCATTATTATCACTGTGATCTTCAGAATCTATTGACTTTAAATGAGAGGTCAGAGGTCAAATGGGAAATAATATTTTTAATCTTTTCATGTGTTAAGGACACACACCACACTTGTAAGAATTATTGTTTGTAAATTATAAGGCTTTTTGTTAATTTCCAACCAATAAATCTTTATATTGACCATGAAGGCCTTGGCAGATTTAATTCTGAAGTCTAAATTTACACATTCTGAATGTCTTTTGACAATTTATTAGTGTGAGCTAACACCAAGCTGCACCCAGATCACTCATTTCAATTGTTTTTTCTTACCTGATGGCCAGATCTTTCATAGCAAAAGATACAGTGCGCTTCTGCAGGTTGCTGCTTTTTGTCCTTCTGCCTTTCTGAAAGTCTATTTTTTTGTCCATTTCATAGTGTGTTGGTGTTTTTACTGATGGCCTATGGAATACATATTTGCATTTTTATAAACAAATTTAGCTGTGAGGAGCTGAGCAGGATGTTGTAAAGATCTAAATTGATAGATGCTATCACAGGTGCCAAAAACTTGATGTAACCAACACACTGTATTTCCATTGGGGGTTGAAATGATCTTGTTTTATTACCTCTCCTCTATCTGTCTGTGTTCCTGCCACTTGTCTTTCTGTCTCTCATTTCAGCAGTGAGGTCACTCACTGTCATCATAAACCTTAAAATGGGACTGACTGTAATGAGAGTATTCTTGATTGTTATTGCTTATTTTTTTTTTTTTTAAATTGTTATTTTATTTACTTATTTAATTTTTAACAGCGTGATAGTTTTCTTTTATTCTATGTGGGAGCAGCTGACGACCATGAAAACGCATTTCTTTGGGATTAAAAAAGTTTCATGATATGAAATGAGAGGTGTTTCTTTCTGGCTTCCTCCAGAGACGCTGATGTTTTAGTTTCTTCAGTCAGACTCCCTCAAATATTTCTTATAGATCCTCTCTTATAACACTGTCGCCATTTTCACTATTTTATCTTGAGTTACACATATTTTCTTATATAAAGAAAAGTGGCCAAAGCAGTATTCAGATTGCTGTATTTATGAAAATTATGAGAAATGATCCAGTGCTAGGCAGTGCTGGGATATGGATTAGATATTAATGTGTGATAATAGTAACACTTTCTTTCTCCACGTCTTACTGCTTTCTTTTGTTTTTACTCCAGAGCAGCTTCTCTTGTTATTTTGTTATAGCTGATGCAATATTATGAAGGGAAAAAAAAATATTTTTAATCATCATAGTATAATGATCGTAGCTTATGTATTTATGTTCCCTATTTGATCCCGGACCAATCTTGATGAAATTTTGAATAAACATTGTCTAGCGTGCTGTCAGTACCGACATCTATATGGCATATGCAAATATTTTATACAAATCCCAAAGACAAACAAAGTAATTCACTATGTTTCTTTATTATAATGTTTTCAGACAAAAGACAGCATGTGGAAAAAATAGTGAAAGTTCATGTCTACCCTTACAGGTTACAGAGTAATAAATCAACAGACTTTTAATGAGTATTTAATATATCACATATGCATATTATATTTGCCACATGCTTAAAAAAACCCTCCAAATGAAAGCATTCCAAATATGCTGTGAGCAGACTTTAAAAACAAACAGTAAAGCAAAGTCTCCCTTTGTCTCTATTCATTAACGCTAGGCTAGTTTTGTTTATTCTCTACATGCAAAATCGTGAGTAATTTTTCACTCCAGGAAAACTTCATGTCATATTCTAACAGGCATCCTTGATTTCCTTCTCCTCTTCCTTATGGAAAATTTTCCCATCAGGCTGGACTCTCCACCGAACCTTGGCATTCTGGTACTTTGATTGGATCTACGGAGGCATTCACATGAGCTAGTTACAGTGTGTTACGATTATAAGTGCCTGAATCCAGTAAAAGTGGCTTCTTGACTTATATCTGAGCTTTTAAAAAGACACATTAATGGAACATTTTAGAGTAGAGAACTGACCTGCTGCAGAATGGCATCACTCACACTGAAGTCATTTAAGTTCAAAGATGACTTAAATTCCACCTTAACAGTTCTGGTGTGTTTTGTTTCTTGATTGGCAGAACATTGACATAAAATTCACATGCATTTAATTTGTTAAATAAGCTGCCATGTTAAGAATGGCAGTAACTAAAAAGAACAGATACATTTGTTCTCTATAAAAATAAACAATGAGAAGTCAAAAAGGTACATGATACACAGTGGAATTATATTCTTACCCTCATAGCAGATGAAGGGTAGAGAGTAAGTACAGCCTCTGTCCATGAATCCTTTGAGAGATGGATTGTACAATGTACAGAGTCCATCATAATTTGGTTGACCACTGGCCCAGTGTCTGAAGGAGCTGTCGCTCTGGTCGGACCATTTCCAATCATCTCTGAACAAACCGATCCAGACTGAGGACAGCGCAGCGCTATTGATTATTTGCTGTAATGCCAGATTTTCCACCTGGCTCCTCGCACTGGCCAAGTCTTTGTTGTTCATGCGACAGTTCTGCTGGGCATATAGCCAGCTCGTCCCTTGAAAAACAACATACAACCCACTGGAACCAATATCTGTGAACATTTACAACAAGAAAGATTAAAATCTAAACAAAATCACTCAGAGAGCACAACTCTCCTCGAAGGGCAAGGGCTAAAACTTTGACATTTTATGATGATTTTATGACAACATGCTGACTTCTGACCTTTGATCTATGAACATGAATAATTACATAGTAACATAGTTTATTTTATTCGCATTCACATTTATGTGAAAGAGGAGCTGTGTGTATTTTGAATGATCTTTCCCATGAATGCACTGACCTTGGCATACATAAGGAAGCGTTGTTGTACAGGGTGTGCTGAACCATTTCCCATCATCCCTCATCCCTCCACAGTTGTCAGTGGAACTTGGTAAACTGCCCCAGTTAGTGTATTCAACTACTCCATCACCTATCTGAGTTTCTCCCACAGACCACAGCCAGGCTGGTGGGCCTGTTTGTGTTAGACCGATCCACATCTCTGCTGTCACACCACTGGCTGATACCATGTTCACCAGCCTCTGCATGTCATCCTGGCTGCCAATCGTGGCGAGGTCGGCATAATTGCTCCTGCAGTAACTCTGGGCATCAGCCCAGATTTTAGCCCCGTTTATCAGGTAGAACTCCCGATGAGTGGGAGAACACAGAGTAACATAGCCTGTACAGGTGCACCAACCAAACGTCAAACAAAGGAGGACTGCATCATCATAACACTGTTTAACTTCAGCATGAATGTTTCATCATAAGCAGTTAAGAAAATGGATTCATGAATGGATTTCATCACTTATGACACTTACCTGAAACTAGCAATAAAATCACTGTAAGGACCATATTTTCTCTAGGATGTAAATTAGAAAAAATCAGTTTGCATTTGTTAGCCTACTGAAGTGGTTAAAGAATTTTTAATTCAGTGGTAGTCCACTCAGTCTCAAACTTTTTAAAACCCATGAAACGGAAGCATTTCCTGCCTTACTTACTTTAATGTTACAATCACAAGTCTTTGAATGCACAGCCAGAGGATTTAACAAATGTGCCAAAACAAATGTATGCGACAACAAAATGAAATAAATCAACCAGTCATCAAAGAAGGTGACAATACTGCGTTCTAACATTTTGAGGGACTTTTTTCCCCTTTCAAAGCATAACTGGCGTCTTGTGCTTAATCAAATCAATATGGAAGTAATACAGATTTTTTGTTTTTAAGTTGTTTTTGTTGTTAGGTTTTGTGGATAGATTTACAGGCAGAAGTTTTAAGGACTTAAGGGCTTAAAGCAAATAAAAACGCGGACAGATGAGTCACTTTGGTAGCATCCACTTATTTTTTTAAATGTATTTCAAAGACACTTATTTTTCGGTTTTAAATGAATTGAAGCTATTTTATTGAATAAGTCAAAAATGTTTAAATGACAAATACTAAACTTTAAGAACAGAATTGTTTGTTGTTCTGGCAGACAACAAATTTGAAACTATTTTGGGAATCGTTTCATTACTTACATAATTACTCTTATGTCCTAACTATACTTGTACAGTATAGTTAGGAACCATAACCATAGCAAGAATTGGCAGTAACATGTTTAAGCTAGTGGCATGTACACATGCCTGTCTATAACTGCCCACGTCTGCATATCTACCCTGCTCCCTCTGATAAATCACCTAACTGAGCAGCCCCATTACATGGATACAATTACCAACCACACCTAGTAATGATGAAAAAGAGGTTTTAAACTTTGACAGTTAAAGATTTCTTTCTTTTGTATAAAAATCTTTGGCTTTTTCACTCTTGAAATGTTCAAATAGGATTAATATTACGGACAACCTGATACAGAAGAACACATAGACTGATTAGAGAATTACAACGAGACACAGATGAGAACAATCAAAGAATAAGCAGGAGGACAGAGACAATAAGTAGAACTAACAACAACAACAACAACAACAACAACAACAACAACAACAACAAAAATACACTACCGGTACCTTAGAAAGTAGAACAGGCACCAACACAAAGACTCAAATGTATTAACTAAGAATCCAAAACTGAGTCCAGCAGAAAATCCAGCAATCCTGAGACGATTCATATACAGATTTTTTCAAGGTCAAGTGACACTTTACATATAATTTAACTCTCCATAATTCTCAGAAACATTTAAATTACATTGATGCTTTAGCATTACTAATGTGTATGTGTTGACAACACCTAACATCATGACATGGCAGTTGCTGTCCACCCAGATGATCAACTCCCTTCTATATTTTTAGAAACAACTCTCTTCTTACCTGATGGGAAGATATTTTATTACAAAGGATTAAATGGACAAATAGGCAGTTGTTAATCCTACTTCATACTTCCACGTATCAGTGTTTTGTTTGTTAGCAAGTAGTCTTTGTATTTGTCTTTATGAAAATGAAGCAATGAAGCTTAGCAAAGATGCAAAAGAATATTTGCCTTCCTTAGGACAGGATGCTTATGCAATATGATTTTTAATATATATATATGTATATATAATTTTGCACAAAAAGTAAGGAATTTGTGTTTGGTCTATTATGTCTTTGTTGTATAATAGACCTGTCTTTGTTGTTGTTAAATCTTGTACAGTTGGAAAGCCATGCATTTGTGAGTTGAGCAGAAGAGTTGAGTATGTGGGTTGTGCCTATGAGTGTACATCTATGCCACATATGGACTACAAGTCCGCAAGTTCTGAAGGGAGACACGAGAAAAGGTGGTTGAGGCCAAGAGAGCACAATTTCCCCTGAAGTGCAAGGGCTGAAAATATAAAAATTGTGCTGTACAGTTCTCTCAATGCCTTTTCATATGATACATTGCTTGACATGGTTTCTTGAATTTTTTTTATCCTGTCTTCCTTCTCTCACCCCAACCGGCCTCCCTGAGCCTGGTTCTGCCGGAGGTTTCTTCCTGTTAAAAGCAAGGTTTTCCTTCCCACTTTCACCAAAGTGCTTGCTCATAGGGGGTCATATGATTGTTGGGTTTTTCTCTGTATGTATTATTGTAGGGTCTACCTTACAATATAAAGTGCCTTGAGGCGACTGTTGTTGTGAATTGGTGCTATATAAATAAAATTGAATTAAATCTTAAATTTGGACTCATCAAACCAAAGCACAGATTTCCACTGATCTAATGTTCATTCCTTGTGTTTCTTGGCCCAAGAAAGCTTGTTGCTTTTCCTTAGTAGTGGTTTCTTAGCAGATATTTGACCATAAAAGCCTGATTCGCACAATCTCTTCTGAACAGTTGATGTAGACATGTGCCTGGTACTGGAACTCTGTGTGGCATCTGTCTGGGCTCTAACCGGAGGTGCTGTTAACTTATATATATCTGAGGCTGGTGATTTGGATGAATGTATCCTCAGCAGAAGTGGTGGCTCCTGGTCTTCCTTTCCTTATGTGAACCAGTTTAATTGTAGCACTTGATGGTTTTTGCAACTACACTTAGGGATACATTCAAAGCAATTTTCCAGGCTGACTGACCTTCAGTTCTTGCTTAAAGTAATGATGGACTGCCGTTTCTCTTTACTTAGCTGATTGGTTCTTGCCATAATATGAATTGTAACAATTGTCAAATAGGACTTTCAGCTGTGTACCAACCTGACTTTTGAACAACACAACTGATAGTCCCAAGCCCATTAAGAAGGCGAGAAATTCCACAAATGTGTAGTGTAGTTTTTGATGATGCCACAGAGAGTACATAGAGAGGAACAACATAGAAAGCATGAAATTTAATGCTCTCTCTTAAACTGTTCTTCAGAATTAGGGATTTGTGTTAATAATCTTTATAAAAACCAAATGTAATCAACACACTTTATTTCCATTTTGGGACAAACTGTTTTTATTCATCTGAGCTCCTGCCACCTGTCTTTGTGTCTCCAATTTCAACAGTGAGGTCAGCATCAAACACTGTTCTCATTTTTTTTGCCTGTCAGACTTCAGCTTATGCCCTCAATACCCACTAATAGTCCACATTCAATCCCTGTTCCTTATTTTTAAATTATGACCCATATCCACATGTTTGTAGCATGTGAATATGGGTCATATTTGTGTATCGTGTAAGTTATTGGCATTACACGATCCCACTTCCTTTCTCATCTTAACCATCAAAACTAAATTTCATATCCTAATGCTGACCTACTTCTACCTAAGTTCACCACCAAAGCAATTCTGAATTCTCCAACAGTTGTTTTAAGGTTTGTCTGACAGCAAGAAGCTGCCAAAATGTCCTAAAATCTTCAAAATGACCTCAAGGTCTTAAGCTCAAACTGGTGCACAACAGAAAGCACTAAGTATTATGTTCATTACTTTAGAGAATTCCTGGCATAACATCCATCATGCACCAATAGTGAAACAATCAGAGACTGTGGAAATACATTTGTTTTCACCATATGAGTAATAACACACACACACACACACACACACACACACACACACACACACACACACACACACACACACACACACACACACACACACTCCTCCTCGTCGCCCAGAGGACCCCATATAAAGCTGTGTTTCCCCTGCACTTGTTACTGCTCTTCGTTTCAACATCAGTGTTGTTGTCTGCTGTTCAGGTATGTACTTTGACCTTTTCCTATGATATCTAAACTGACATTTAAATTATAGCACCATCCACATCCAAATAAGATAATCAGCTCGAGCTACAGTTTCCACTGAGCACATGCCCAACTTAGTATTGCTAAATTAACAGCTATGACTTTGATGATAAGACACTAAAAACTTTGCTCAGATTAGTGAGTTTGGATTTGGAAATGACTTATTTGTTATATTCAGTGTCTTTTCCGGTTATTTTGAGTGAAATATAAACACCCAGTGTGCAGCATTTGGTGTTTGGGATTTTCATGAAGTGAAAAAACTCAGTGGTTTATTCTTGATCAAAACAATTCTGTAATGTATTTAAATACTGGACCCACCAGTGTGTTAGTGGGTGATGATAAAGGTGTAACATTTCTCAGAATAAACATGCTCCAGTTTTTCTCGGTAACTCTGCTGGTCAATTAATGCAATAAAATCCTCCTGAAATCCTTCAGTCCTTTTGTCCATACCTGTTTATTTAGACTGACACAGTCATATCTTAAAATCCTTGCTAAAATTGACCTGTGAGGTATTGTAGACACTTTTATCAGTGCCTGTAAACAGGTAGTATCATACATTTGCATAGGAATGAGGCTTCAATATCCCAAATTTGCCTTTGTTGGTTTTTGTCTATTTGATCAGTCAAACATGGTTTTGTACTCATGCAACATCTCACAGTGACACATGTGCATAAGCCTATGAAGTAATGGTTAAAATATCTGTGAGGCTACGCACGTATTTAAAGATCCTTTTAATTTACTGAGACTGCACGTAGATCAAATGATAATAGAGGACTTGGCTGGTGTTAATAGCAGCTAGCCGACCAGCTTAATCTCCTTCTATCCCACATTCTCTCTTGTAAATCAAATTAAACAAGATGGACTGGACAGCTGTTACCTCACTCTGATCCTGGATAATTGGATGCTGCTCCAATCCAGTGTCCCTCTGGTCTCTTCTATTCCTAGATCATTAGCTCCAAATGGCCTTTCACTTAATCTTATCCCCTAAAGTAAAATCTTACACTGGATGTTGCTTTTTTAATTTCAAAGGTTTAGAAAAAAGACGTGTGGTGCATTATAACTATACATAATAGCACTGATTTCTATGTGTCTTTCCAGTGTCATCATGTCTTACTTAGATGAACATGGGTGAGTCGATCCAGTCCAGAAAGTTCTAATTCATTAACTTGTGTTTTATGGCACGTCTAATGCATTCTTTCAATTCCTTTTGATTTAGAGGGCATCACGAGGGTAAGGGCAGCAATTCTTTCATTTAATAAATATATAAGCTGCAATTCATATCTCAACTCAATCAGACTGTGACTCTTTCTTTCTCCAGAAGAAGATGAGGAGCAGGGAGAGGGAGGTGAGACTGAAGGCTCAGTGTGGGTTGATTATATTTAGCATACCTTGGAGATAACACATCAACTACCAGCTGTTTTAGCAATCCAGTAGTAGAGACACCCCATAGACCCACACAATTGTGAATATGGTTTAAATCCTGTAATTGACTTAATGTTTACGTGTTGATTCTGTATTTCTGTGGGTAGTCCATGATCACTACCTTAGTACACAACCCAGTATCATGGCAAAACGTGTAATAGATGCGCTGGTCCATTTGGACACGCATGTTGAGGTAGCCTGTAAGCTGCAGCACCAGCAGAGGGAGATATTTTATTTAAAGCAAACATGAAAATGATAGGAAAGCATTTAAACAGACATTACTTACAGATTTACATGTAAATACACATTAGCCGCCTAGCTTAATTATTTCTGGTGATTAAGGACCTGGAGCATACTTCATACATTCCTTGCTCACTAGCCACTTCTTGGTTTTAACCCTATAATGGCATTTGTATCATATTTGCTACATGAATTTCTGAGACCTCTATGTCATTAACATGATGTGATTTGATTTGATTTGATTTGATTTGATTTGATGATCAATACTTGCCATAATTTTAAAATGTTATGGACAAAACTCTTTTTTTTTCTCTAAAATTAACATTGTTGTTGTTAACAAAAAGTTGCCAAACACGCCCAATTTATCAAATGCGATACAAAAGATATATAATAAATATATCATAAACATGATACAGAAAAAAAATTGTGGATTTTGTTATAAGAACATCTCAGTTCCAAAAAATCTGAAATTTCTGGCTATTTTTTGATGGGTTGGGTCTCACAGGGTTAAATATATTATCTCCCCTTTCTGGTTCTGCAACTTTTGCATGCAGTACCACAACTTTTGCATGCATGTCCATTTCATGCTTTGGAGAGGCAAAGCTGGCAAAGGTGGGGCTGTCACCTTGGAGGTGGTTTAGAGAGTGCTGAGTTGAACTGCTCTTTCATCATGTGAGTCGTTAGAAACATCTGTAACATTTGTGAATTTTTTTTTTCCACCCTCACCATACGAGTTATAAAGGTCACATGGGTCGAGGTTTGAGTTGGGGTTGAATCGCATGGGAAAGGATCTCAAGACTGTGTTCCAAGTAGCTGACAAATGGTGTCATAGGCCACCACCTCTACTTAATGACGGCTGTTCAAGCTGGACATAGATGGCCTCCTTGACTCCTCTGTTTCATTTATTTCCACTCTTGGCTGTGTACTATGTGGGAATCTTTAACATTTTAATCTCTGGAGGTGAGCATAAGAGACTCACCTGCATGCTGTTTTGCTTGTTAGTGGCTGCCAATATGAAGAAAGTGAGCTTTAAAGAAGGTAAACAGCTTGATTCAAACAGTAAATGAAAATGAATTGCAGGGAGGTTCCAACAAATCAAATCAAATCAAATCAAATCACTTTTATTGTCACATCACATGTGCAGGTACATTGGTACAGCACATGTGAGTGAAATGCTTGTGTGCGAGCTTCACAAGCAACAGAGTTGTGCAAAATACAATAACGTAAACAAGCAAAGTACAAGAATGGCTACATCTGAAACTAATAAATATATGTACAATATATAATAGTATATGCATTTCTGGATGTGTATACTAAATATTTTTCTACGTGTGTGTGTGTGTGTGTGTATACACATATTTTACAAATTAAATAGAGTAAACAATAAAATAAAATATATAAAAATATACATAGTTGAGACATGTGCAAAACAGTGGCATTACTGTACAGT
>NW_005187624.1:742629-752949 GCF_000239375.1 Pundamilia nyererei | reverse complement strand
CCAAGGAACCGGAAGCTGCTCACTCTCTCCACAGCAGCGCCGTTGATGGTGATGGGGGTGTGTACTTCTCTGCACCTCCGGAAGTCCACTATCAACTCCTTTGTCTTTGCGACGTTGAGTGTGAGATGGTTAGAATAAGATAAAGATAAACAGCTTCCTGTCTGATATAAACTTGGTTTAACTTGAGCTTTTCTGTTTCAAGATGTATTTTTGATTATTCTAATAACAATAACAACAATAATAATAATGATGATAATAACTGATTTACTGTTTCATTACTTTTCTGGTTGCCATACTGAAGAAGAACGGCCCAAATACAAGTAAGAAAATACAAGAATATTATGCTGTGAGCTTTCAAAATGATTTGATTAGTAAAAAACAAAGCATAGCAAATCAGTACGCCTTCATGTGGTTTTACAGGCCACTTACGCAACTCGGTGCACCAAAAATCCCAGAGGGAGAGAGGGTTGACTTTGATGTAAGTGCCTTAATATCATTGTTTAAGAAAAGAAATACATTACACGAAAACCAAACATAAGTAATCCCAGTAAGTTTCTCCCATGCTAGGATATCCATAGGAAAAGGATGGAAAAAGATCTTCTGGAACTACAGACACTGATTGAGGTCCACTTTGAGCAGAGGAAGAAAGAAGAGGAGGAATTGATTGGACTCAAAGCAAGAATTGTAATGCCCTTCCCCATACTATTTTCTTGTTTTGCATGTTTGTCTATTTTCCCCTCACTTGTTTGTATGAAAAAGGGATTTGTCAGGGTGCAGTCACCATTCAGGCTAATAGAGAGTAAAGCAGCAGAGTTGTTTTTTTTTTCAACGTAGGAAAGCCGGAGGGCAGAAAGAGCTGAGCAGCAGCGTGTAAGGGCTGAAAAAGAGCGGGATAGACAGACACGGATAGCGGTAATGAATTATGTTAACACATATGTTGCTTATTCCATGAAAATATCAATAATCCAACAAAGAAAAGAATAATTTAAGTGACGATGCAACTCAGGAGGAGCGGCAGAGGAAAGAGGATGAAGAGGCAAAGAAGAGAGCAGATGATGAGGCCAAGAAGAAGAAAGTTCTCTCCAACATGGGCGCTCACTTTGGAGGGTTCCTAGCAAAGGTCAGAGGGATTCAAGTGATTCATTTGTGGGCAGGCGTACCGCTATATTCTGCAGATATGTGAGGTGCATTTCTAGGCTGATGTGACTGGGCAAGAGCGGTGGTTTCTTACAGGCAGAGCAGAAACGGGGTAAAAGACAAACTGCAAGGGAAATCAAAAAGAAGACACTGGCAGAAAGACGCAAGCCACTGGCAATTGAGAGCCTGAAAGAGGATGGCCTGAGGTCAGTTAAAGCCTTCACTGGATTACATTTTTATTTAGCTACATGTTAGAGATACATCAGCTGGATAAGCCTGAGGCAAACAATTGTTTAAGCCTTAGACACAAGCTGTAATGCCTTTTGTGTTTTAGAGAGCGAGCCAAGGAGATGTGGGAATGGATCCACCAGCTGGAGTCAGAAAAGTTTGATCTGACTGAGAAGATGAAGAGACAGAAATATGAGGTTAGCCCTTTACTTGGGAATATTTAAGATTTTTATATTAGAAATCGGAGACATTATATTCTTATGTACTTTTTCTTTTTCAGATCAATGTCCTCCTGAACAGGATCCAACACGCTCAGAAATTGTGAGTCAGACGGCTTGTCTCAATCTACCCACAAAACAAGGGAGCTAAGTGCAGGGTTGTAGGTAGATTAACTCTTTGCACATCTTTGACTATGCAAAGATTTCACAGGTCACTGGCAACAACCACACACGCACAGGAAACACAACAATCTAAGATCTTGCTACTTTCTGAACAGGATACACACACACACACACACACTTTATTTAATATATTTAAATAAAGCGACAGAGCAGAAAGAGGAACTAGCACTACTTTACTCTCTTACATTTCGCTGATCTTCTGTGAACTACTGTTTACAATCTCCTTTTAATCTTCTTTTTTCTTAATGCAGCAAAAAGGGACATGGCAAGGGAAAAGTTGGAGGACGTTGGAAGTGACTTCATACACACACAGACACACACAGGAAGCATAAACAAACAAGAGGATGGTTCACTAGTTCCAGGACAAACTTCCAGCACCTTTGCAGTGTTCAAATAATGGCTTCCTGTAGGGTTTATTTGAATACATCAACTTATACTTACATTTGTGGCCATTAAAATACACATATAAATATATTTGAACTGCTGTAATGGTTTCATTTAAACAAGATGTGAAATATTATTAATTCATAGTTGCTACCAAACAAATATGAATTATTATCTGAAGCATCTGACAGCTCCTCCTAGTTGGTTTGCAAACTGCTGATAAACAAGATGTGAAATGTCTCTGTTGTATGGCTTTATTATGCTAAGTGTCTCTCGCATCTTGGTAAACAGCTATGCTGCGATATGAACATCTCTACTTTATGTGTTGTACGAAGACGGCGTGGACGTCATTACTGGTCCCTTCATGCAAAGGTTCAAATCCAGCCTCTAAAGCGATGTCCTCTACTTTCTTTGCAAAGCCAGCTTCTTGCTCTTTATTCAGATCCAAAATGTACCTGAGACACACATAATGACACAGGAATGCACTGTGAATCCAAATATGGCAATCGCTGTCGCTATTAACTTTCAAGAACAGTGTCACAATTGAATTATAAGGAATATGTGGCAAACTCAAAATATCTCATATGCAAATGCCGATACACGGCAGTCACTGTAGTCCTGGTGGCCATGGTAACGAGCCCTGTGTTACTAAAAAAACCCTCACTTGGCCAACTCCACGACAAGCACAGCGTCTGGTGCTGCAATCTGTCTCATCATCGGGCCCAACTGGTGCACAAAGCTTTACAGCAGAGGCAGAGAAGGAAGCAAAAGCACAGAGAACGAAACATGGTCAGCAGTTATATCAGTAGTGTGCAGTCCAGGTGACTGGATGCTAAAGGAATATTTTTTCAAGATGACTTAATATATTTCGTATTCATTTAAAGAAAAATCCACCTGGCGGAGAAGTAAATGGTGTTGAAGAATTGGGAATATTTCTGTTTCTCAGGCAGTTTGTGAAATGAGTCCAAAGGCAGGAAGGTGACAGAGATCCCATTTGGATACATCAAGTCTGAATGGGATTAGAGAAAACGCAGTGCTGGTTTTAGTTGCTATTTTCTGGAAATGAAACATCAAAACATATTGCATGAAGACAGGAAGTAATACAGTAAATAGCTGGAGCACCTCATTCCCCTTTAAACTTCTCTTAAAGTTGTCCAAAAGAACAAAATGAAAGAACATATAAAAATAGAAACCAACCTTTCACATCACTTTAAGGGTCTTTTTGTCACAGTGGTTTTACACTCTGGTTTTAATCAAAGCTAAAGCTGAAGGCCTTTTAGCATTTCACCTTTAATACTGACAGTCCGTATGGATGTGCCGTCCTCTGCATCGGTGTATGTTTGAGAAGTAGTAGGGCAGCCCCGTCTGCTGGACAGGGACTGGAACAATCCTTGCAGATTTGCGAAAGAGATATCCTGGGCGGTCTGTGGATGTGAGAACAGGATGGATGACAACAGACAGACAGTAATGTGTTTAGAGATGTGCGCACACTGATTCCAGCAATGAAGACAGAAAAAGACAGAAAACTTTGTATGTTTTACCTTAATGGGTTGCCCATTCTGTGTCTTCAGCAGACTCTTGTCATCAGTTTCAATGCCAAAGGACAGGTAGGGACTAGAAACAATGTCTCCCCAGTATCCCCTGATGGCTACTTTGTCTCCTTTCTGTACAGACACATGACCAAAATTAGCTTCCTTCGTCAACTTACTGTTTACAGTGAAGTGAAAAAGTAGCTGGCCCCTTCCTGATTTCTTGATATGGTTTTTCACACATTTGTCACACTTACATGTTTCAGTTCAGCAAACTCATTTTAAATATAATACAAAGATAACCCGAGTAAATACAAAATGCAGGTTTTCAATGATGGTCTTATTTATTAGGGGAAAAAACGTTATGCTTACCTATCTGGCCCTGTGTGAAAAAGGCATTGCCCCTTTTGTTGAATCATGAATGAACTGTGATAACCACATTCTTTATGGCTGAGTTCAATTTCTTCTCCTTCACACTCAGGCCTGATTAATGCCAGACCTGCTGGATCATGAAATCATTTAAACAGAACCTGTCTGTTCTGTTTAGGTGATAGATAGAGCAGGCTTCTCTATCTATCATCTACAAATGGTTACAAAGAATTTTATTAGGCTTTGGGACTCCAGTGAACCACAGTTAGAGTCCTTATTATCCACAAATGAACAAAACATGAAACAGGGTGAACCTTGCCAGCCTACTAAAATTACTCCAAGAGCACATCGATGACTCATCCAGAGGGCACAAAAAACCCTGAACAGCATCTAAAGAACTGCAGGGCTCACTTGCCTCAGTTAAGGTCAGAGTTCATGATTCAACAATAAGAAAGAGACTAAGCAGAAATGGCATCCACAGGAGCCCCGAGATGAAAACCACTGCTGACCAAAAAGAACAGGCTTCTCTCATGTTTGCCAAAAAACATCTTGATGATGAGTCAAAAGCTGAACTTTTTGGAAGGTTTGTCTGGACTAAAATCAGACTGCGTTACTTTGACAAGCTTTAAACAAGTCTGTTCATACTTAAAATCCTCCAGTGGCTGAATTAAAACAATACGAGGACAATGACTTTTTCAAGCAGGGCCAGGCATGTTTGGATAGTTTTTCTTCCTCCTAATAAATGAAATCATAATTTAAAAACTGCATATTCTATCCACACAGTGTATCTTGGTCGAATATTAAGATTTCTTTAATGATCCCAAATGTGAAACACGTGACAAAAAAAAATCATTGAAGGGAAAAATTCACGGCACTGTAGAAGAGCGATGTAGAAAAAACCAATATGTAATTACCTGACTAAAGACTCTTGAAGACAGCAAACTAGGATTAGTTATTTGATAGACGCCTTCCCTCATTTCGAATGCCAGTCCCTGTTCCCTCCATCGCATGTATTGCTGTCTGTTGATGACGCCACACTGCAGACAATCAGGAAACAAACATATATTTGAATTTCTTTAACCAACTTTTTATTTGCAAAATCTCTGGCCACACCAGAGGAATGTGCAGAAACTACTCAGATACCCCTTTCTCATGAAGCTTCATTGTAAGATCCCAGTCAAAGCAGCCCTTCTTGGAGTCATAGCGTGTCCCGAGGTGTTGCCTGACTCGATAATCCCAAGCTTTAGACATGATAGGAGCAGGACGCTCTGGTGATGAAGACCGAGTTTGGATCCATGACTTAAATATCATGTCCAGTTCGTCTCGCTCCTTAAACTGTAAAAAGTGTCCATACTCAGTGAATAAAATTTTGAAGCTTTTTCTGAATGTGTAAAGCACTTACACTTACAAATTTTAATGATTATGTGCAGTGCACTACAGGTTATACTGAGCAAGCTGCAATGTCTGGCTGTTTAGGTAAAAATAAGCTCTTTCAGCAGATGTTTGTACCTTAAGGAGAGTTGTGTTCAGACAGGCATGCGTTGCCATCGTTTCAGTAACGGACAGAGAAAGTTGTGATGCTACACGTTGCAGTACTTCTTCTGCCTGACTGCGGATTTCTGCGTTTCCAAACACCTCTAGGAAAACTTCGGTCTTCTCTAAAGATTTAAAATAAGGATTAAAAAACCCCACTGGTTTATGGACAACAACATATCTTGCTTTAATAAAATGAATAATTTATCCAACTCCCATGTACCATTAATCCCCATGCTGTCCTGAGGAATCAGTGCCAGGTAGAGGAGCAGCAGCTGTCTGGCAACCACCTCCATGTTGTTTTCTATGACCCATATCTGCAGTGTGGCAAAAAGAAGTTATTTGAAGCTCAAAGTATTGTTAGCCATTTGCAGTTTTAAAAGACTTAGGCTCACATGGACACTTTGTTTGTCTTGCAAACCGGCAATGGTCTTTAAAATATGTCGTGGATCTCCACTGCCCACCAGTAAAACATTCATTTCCCCTTCACATCTCTCAGGGCCTAGTAAGAGAAAGAGATAGAGAGAGAAAACACATATTATGCTTCTGTTGCTGGATAAGGAACCTCAGTACATTTAACCTGACAGGGACAAACTGTAGGTGATAGAAACTGAATATAGAAATCTGGAGAAACAGCTCAGATGTTTACTGATGGACCTGTGATACTGACAGAGTTGAAAGAGATAAAACACGACTGACGGATGACACAGTTTGCTGATCCATTGCGTGTATCCAGTTCTGGGTCGACTTACCGAGGTTGATTTGTGTGATTTTGAGTGGAAGGATCAGACACCATACCTTTCAAATGTCAAATTTCAATCTTTGAACAAATTTCCGCAAAATGTTCAGAAGACAAACTGTCTACAGCTGCACCAAAAAACTCACTGAAAAATGCATTTCGTTGTTTTACAGTCTTTAAATCATTTCAGCTTCATCTTCACTCAAATATTGCCATCAACTCCAAGATCCAACTGTGATAAACACTATTTATATCAGTGTGACCAATTATAATGTGACAAATGATTGATCATCAGTGCTATTTTTGCCTGTGTTAGCTGCTGTTAGCTGGCATTAGTGAAACTTTCTTTTAAGCGGATCCAGAATTGTTGGACTCTCATGCAATGTGAGAATGTAATCAAACACTTTATTGGGAGGAAATGTACTTCTGAGGCCTACCATTAGCCTCAGAAGTACATTTGGCTAGTTTATAACCAGCTGGTGTTTTTGTTTAGCTGGTTCATCATCAGCTGTCCAGAGACAGGAGGGTCGCATGTTTAATCTGCTGACGATCAGTAACTGCGGCAATATCAGGAATAAATAAGCATGTTTATGCATGTCTTCCTGACTTCAGTTCAGGAGATGGGGCTTGAGAGGAGGAACAGGATGAACTTTTATTCAGATGCTGATTGTGTTGTCTCTTTTTGTGACCCCTTCTCAGATAATAAAATAATTCTTCATATTTTGAGTATGAAGGTGCAAACATTAATTAAAACTTGCCTCCTCAGCACATGAACTCCTGAGAATTAACTTCTTTTTTGTCTCTGATATAAGACATATGTGGCAATTCTCTGGCCACATACATAAGATCAGGCAGAACAGTCCATCGGGATCACTGTATTCAAGAGGCAACATGATATCTTACACTATGTATTTTTAATGCTTTAATTCTTTATTTGTTGGAATTTAAAATAAATTTAGAATTGCACACTAATAAATCTATATTTATGAGTACACCATTATTTTTTCTATTAAAAAAACCAAAAAAACAAACAAAACCCCGACTGACTGTACCTAATTTTGAGATATCACACGTGTATTGTGTATTTATGTGTGTGAAACTAAAACGTGGCTGTCTATTTTTAAATGCACTCAACGCAGCATAATAAATGAATACTCTTGAAAAACATCAAAGCAACTCATACAATCCTTTATCTGCTCTGACGCACGTGCGCGGGCCCACTCACAGGATCCTCGTGCAGCCAAGACTCTTACCGATATGGAGCAGGTCGCGTGCAGGACTGAAGCCCCACCAAGTGATGCAACCCGCACCCTCAG
Organism: Pundamilia nyererei; assembly: GCF_000239375.1. Taxonomy (NCBI): domain Eukaryota; kingdom Metazoa; phylum Chordata; class Actinopteri; order Cichliformes; family Cichlidae; genus Pundamilia; species Pundamilia nyererei. The sequence continues at coordinate 745,313 of NW_005187624.1, read as the reverse complement.
ATGCCCGTCCAGCACTCATACTGCAAAGAAAGGCAAACGAAGGCGTGCACCCCGTTGGTTTACGTCAAGACAAAACAAACGGCGGTAGGCAAGGGACCATATCTTAACACAAAGCCGTAAAAATATTAAATAGCTTAGTTCAGCTAATGCTAGCCAACTGCTACAGAACTTTTAAATGGTGCCCTGAAAATACAGCTATTGCTCAAACGCATAAGTGTGTCTCTGACTTTAATTCTGTAATTAAAAAACCTTAGATAATATCAAAAACTGTTTGTTAAACCTCACCCGACCGACTCTTTGACGACAGCTGTAAAAAGTGTGAAGCTGAAAGTAAGTTTAGGTTCTGTTGCTAGGCAACACTTTTGGCTGCGTAGACACCATCTACTGGTGAAAAGAGTGAATTACACAGTACGCTCTTCTATGAGTGCCTTCATTGTTAAAGTTTATTCAATTTATTAAAAGAAACTGAGCATTAATGTGAAACATTCCATTGTAGGTTTATTTGTTTATTGCACCACAACACTAGAAAGTGAGCAAAAAGTCCCAAAATACATTAAAAAACAAAGTTGTTTATTATGTGAATAAACTCTCTTTCATCAATTTTTAACATAACCTTGAATGGGCCTACACAAGAGATGCACATTTACAGATATGTGGTTTCTAGGCTTATAAAGACAATCACTTTGGTTTATGGTATGAGGTAAATATGGGGAAACAAGGTTTTAATAACAGCCAAATATCAAACATTGCTTGACAGGTGCATATATACACACCTACAGACACACACACACGCAATATGTGTCTCAAAGGAAATAAAATGGAAAGGAGAAAATAGAAATTAAGAAAACTTCGGGTTTAACAACAAGTAGCATATCGGCAGCAGTCACTACTCAGGTGTGACTCTAACGAGGTTTTGCTTTGAGTGCCGCATCTACTTCTTCTTCAGGCAGAAGAGTGTGCCACTGGGCTACTGGACGTCTGGGATTAGCAAGCATGTCTGACCAGTGGCGCAGTCCGACTCCTGTAGCTCCGTAACCCATAAAGGTCTTTCCAATAGGGTCGTTGCTTCCAAGTTTATCGTAGTCGAATACTGTGATGACAACCTGCACTTTCTGAAAGGCAAAAGAAATACAAATGACAAGCTTGTCCACATAGTGCTTGGTGTTTCAAAACTGATTACCGGTAATAAAAGGTACCTGTATTTGCTCAAAGGGGACTTCAAAGCTGAAACTCTCATTAAAATAAGGATTGAGTGTGTTTTTCTTTACTGTTGTCTTCTTCTTTTTAATCCGTTTCCCATTTTGTTGCAGAACAATCTTCACATATGGGTCTTTTGAAAGAGGAAGTGAAGGTGAGTTGCATCATGCATGTCTATTTCAATTCCTTATGATACTTGGGGATTTATTTTTTCATTTATTTGACTGATAAAATCATGAGGCCTGATTACCTGATAAACCTCCAACATCCATTTTCTTAAGGTTCTTTGCCTCCATGATGTTCACTGTCAGTTTCCCGGCAGTGGGTACATAGCGCAATGAGATGCAGATATCACCCAGTTTTTCCTGCAGGGATAAAATTTTGTGAAGAGAATATTGAAAAAGGGTTATTATCCAGATGTTTAGCATTGAAGGGTTGAAGAGCTGAAACATGTTTAAACAAAGATACAGTACCTCCTCCTTCTCACCACTCTCCAAGTCCCTCCATTGTTGCATTGGCTGACCCAAATCAACACTGTTCATTGGAATCTTTATTTCACCGATCATGTCATGCTTGGAGAATCGATCAAAGTCAAAAACCTGCAAGACCAAAGTCTTTCCACCCAGCTCTGCGTATGGAATCTAAAAAGAGGGGGGAAATGATAACAGACATTTCAAAACATACTGCATTGGTATTTTGGGGGGAAGGGACAGGTTGAGTTTGATTAAGGGGAAGAAAAGTCTGAAGAGGAAGTGGAGACTTGTGCCCAGCGAAGCGTGAAAAGCAACAGCCCGAAGCACCAACTCGAGCTGTGACAAAGACAAAACCCTGACAGCATCAAGTCGACAAGAACAAGTAGTACCTTGAAGATGAAAGTTTCGTTGAAAACAGGGCACAGGTTTTTGCGCTGAACCTTGGTCTCGTACTTCTTCTTTTTATCTGGCAGCAAAAAAACTTTGACATAGGGATCTGAAGTCCCCCCCATGTCCATAGCGGCAAGGTCCTGAGCCTGAAGGATACCCACGATGAGCTTTAGAGGAAAGAGATCAAGTGTCAGAATCAATGTTATTAGAGTTATCTATAAGTAAAGACTAAAACTAGTTGAGAAAAATGTTTTAGTTATCTGGAATAAAAATCTAAACTAAACTGTAAATGAATCAGAATCAGAATCGTGTTTATTGGCCAAGTATATGTGCAGACACATACAAGGAATTTGGTTCCGGTAGATGAAATAGAAATACTTTAAAATACAGAACTTTAATATATCTGGACAGAACTGGTCTGCAGTGGTTTAAGTGGTCAAAAAGAAAAAGGGTAGGAATTTTGACATTTCCATGGAGGACTTACCTGAGCATCTGTGAAGTTGTAGTCCAAGGAAAACTCCAGTTTACCCAACTTTTCCTGTTCTTTCTCCTCTTCCTCCCCTTCTTTCTTCACCTCCCCCTCCTATAAGATTAAAACACACACACACACACACACACACGCAC
>NW_005187624.1:741202-742572 GCF_000239375.1 Pundamilia nyererei | reverse complement strand
ACACACACACACACACACACATGATTTTCTTGTAGTTCTTGAGCTGGTAAGATAAGATAATATAATACAGTGATAGGCGTACCTTCTCTCCAGTCTCTCCTTCACCTTCCTTTGCCTTTCTGCGGCGACCTGCCTTCCCCTCCCTCGCTTTCTTTGGCTTTTTCTTTTTACCAAAGCATTTCTTAAAAATGCAGAAGATGAAGCATGCCACCAAGACCAGAACCACCACAACAATGGCTCCCACTGCCCACATGGGAACTGCCAAAATAGAGATATGGGTTGGCCCATCAGTGGATGTTATAGAAGTATGGTTATCATGAAAGTGCTGGAAATCTCTGATCCGCCTTTGCTGTTAACATACACAGAACTAACACAATGCTGAAACAACAACCAAAACCTCAGCAAACAAATATGAGTCAGAACTTCAGATTGATATCCTCACTTTTCAATTCTCTCTATGGAAGGTTTTTTAAAAGCTTGCTGATCTCGTACCTTAAGAAGAGGATTGAACTTTTTTATATCTTAAAATTACAAAAAAAACTAGGGAAAGTCACTTTTTCCCAGTGTTCAGTTGATTCAGGTTAATCAGTTATAACAATATTGTTCAAGGGGACCTATTATCCACCTAATTGTTTTTTACAGTAGTGTGCAAAAGTTTTGAGCCACCCCTCATTTGTGATATTTTCGATTTTGAGCAGCAAGGTCTTGAGCATTAGTTCTCCAGACTTTCTGAAAGACTGTGAACATTGGGTTCTTTTTCACTCATTTTCAGTCCAGTTCTTGTATTTGGGCTTTTTCAAACAAATGCCTTTTTGCATTCAAGAAGAAAAAAACTAAAACTAACACAATAGATGAACCAGTGTTTTGTCCACACACATAATTTAGCAAAGAAGGAATTCTTTAGTTGAATATATGAATGCCAAAGATAAATGCCAAAGATAACACAGTTTGATGGGCATAAAATAGTATTTTTGCAGGTTTTAGATGTGTCCTTGATCGAGCACAGCTGATTTAAATGGCTAAATTACCTCCTCAACATGTCTTAAAGTTCTCCAGAAGTCTGATAATGAACTAATCATTTGAGTCAGGTGTGTTGACCGAGGGTCTAAAACCTGCAGGACACCAGTCCTTGAGGCCTGGAGTTCCCGACCCCTGGTATACACAAAGGAAGTCAGGAGAGATGTACAAAAGTGAGTGTCCACAGGCCTCTGTAAAGCACGGTGGAGGTTCTGTCATGGTTTGGGCCTCCATTTCAACCAGTGGTGTTGGAGATCTTGTCAAAACTGATGGAATTATGAATGCAAAAATGTGCTTGGAGATTTTGATCACCCATGCAGTACCATCTGGAAATACTTTGTTTTTCAGCATAA
>NW_005187624.1:730576-741133 GCF_000239375.1 Pundamilia nyererei | reverse complement strand
CACACACACACACACACACACACACACACAATGGAGCCCTCTCAGTCATGGACTGGCCTCCCCAGAGCCCAGACCTCAACTTTATTGAAGCAGTGTGGGATCATCTTGACAGAGAACAGGACAAAAGGAAGCAAACTTCCAAAGAAGAGCTTTAAATGTCCTTCAAGAAGCCTAGAGAACTATTTCTGAAGACTACTTAGGAAATTACAAGAAAGCTGCTTAAGAGAGTTCAGACTGTGTTGCAGAATTAAGGTGTTCATATTAAATATTACCTTTCAAGCTCTTTATAATTGTACAAAGCCTGATTTGTACAATTATCTACATTTATCTATGTTTCCACGTGTTTCAATAATCAGTGAATCCATTTCCCATTTTCCAAGCAACATATGAGTGAATTAGAGATGGCATAAGATTTCTGCACTGGAATGCATTCTTAGAATAGTGGACGCCTCATTTAAATTTCAAAATATTCTAATACTGGGCCTTTGCGCAGAGGCTTAGTTTATGTTTGATCTGAAATAGGTCAAATAACTCAGTTATTTGTATGTGATTACCTCATTTTTTCAGACTTTGCTCATGGTTGTTTATGAGTATCTGCCACTGTAACAATAAATATATTTCAGAAAGTAAAAGCAAAACATAGCAGTTCCCCTTCAGACATTAACAGCTGTTCATGAGCTTGGAGACAGAACCAAAGGTGTAATGCATAATGTCAAAATAAATCATGATTTCTTCTTTTTACCACAATAACTAAAACTTTCTCAAAATTATATTTTAAGCACTTTGTTATCTATGTTTTGCTAATGTTGTGTTATGTCAATAACACACATGTCAGCATTGAGATAATAACAGTCTGTAAACCCACAGCCACCACTAGTTGCTCCACCAACCGCAGAAGCTCATTAAATGCTTTACTCTTAGCATCATAAGCAGTAGTTCTTCATTTCTTGGCAAAATGACTCAGAAGCACGTTTTCGTGTTCTGTCATTGTAGGCATAAACACTTATACTGTTGACGTTCTTTTAAATCATTCTTTATGCCACATCACTTATGTTAAAAAGAGCAATTTAGTGTTGGAAATTTCTCCTTACATCTACAGTAGCTTGAACTTTTGTGGAAGACTATAAACATAACTCCTAGACATAACTGGTAAATACATTGATAAATATTATCCATCTTCTTCTGCTTATCTGGAGCCGAGTCGCAGGGGCAGCAGCCTAAGTAGAGAAGCCCAGACCTCACTCCCTGGCCACCTCCTCCAGCTTGTCCGGGGTAACACCAAAGCATTCCCGGGCCAGCCGAGAGATATAATATCTCCAGCATGTCCTGGGTTTGCCCCGGGGCCTCCTCCCGGTGGGACATGCCCGGAGCACCTCACCCAGGAGGTGGCCAGGAGGCATCCTTATCAGATGCCCGAACCTCCTCAGCTGGCTCCTTTCGATAAATAAATTATAAATCCCTTTGATAAATATAAATTCGACATAATGTAAATTCTGCGCAGGGATAGTTTCCTCCCCAATAGCCACATTTAGTTTACGTCATCACTGGTTTATGGATTTCTGTATCATTTTGCAGATTGTGGCAGTAGCTTACTTGACAGATGACTCAGCTCATTCATGAACTTTTCCTTCATGTGGTTGTAGTCGTGCCCAGGGTGATGTTCTGTATGTGAGTGCTCATGGTGTTCTGAATGAGAGTGCTCATGATGAGCAGGCTCTGTTGTTTCCTCCGATTCTGGTTCAGACGGCTCAGCGGCCCTCCGGACTCGAACCCCAGCACCGACCAGCCTCATGTCAGCTGCCAAAACATTAGAATTACTACAGTTATTCACGCTGTTTTTAAGTTGGCTGCCACATTGAATGATAACACAACTTTACATGCATGCTGTGTAATCCCTGTGTTAATGTGTTGCAGGAAGGTTGAAGAGCATAGGACAACTCTAAGCCAGATGCTCAACATGGCTGACCCTAATCCCTCTGTTACTCTCATGCTCTCCTCCATCTCGTGGCCCACGCTTTCACTCCCACGTTCAGCCCATCCCCATTTCTCTCTCATCACTGACTCTGCTGTGGACTGGATTAAACTATGCCTCTACAATATTAATCCAAAACCACAGATTCTCAAAGCTTTAAAAAATAGGGGTTGGTATCATCCTTTGGTTTGCCTTGCATAAAGCCAGTTTCTGTCATATTGACTGTTTAGAACAATATTTAAATGAGGTTAAGTGGAACACAGGCAACTTTTGGAAAAAACAGATTTTTTAATAAGTAGTTATTATGAGCTGTATTTCCATTTTAAAAGCAAACAAAAATGGCAGTAAAAGTAATTTTTACTGCACCCATTTACTGTGTTTAATAATTGAACATTGAAATTGAATATAGCTTAATGAAATTAAATGATCACTGAAGGACATTTATTAAAATTGAAAACACGATGTGATATCTAATAGGAAACTAAAGTATGTAAAATGAACAATCTGCAATATTAGTGGTCCTTTAAATTGGTTTCTTCAAAGCCAACAGGAAGAAAATACACACACAGAAATACAGCATGTTTTTCTCCTCAGTTTAGACCCTTTTTTTAGGATTTTTCCACTTAATCATAACAACAGTGTTTGAAATTTTACTGAATATTTATCTTACCTGTTGATATCTCCCTTTAATTTTGTCAACACCAAAAGGAGGCAACTTCTAGTTCGGTGTCTTTCTTGTAGCTTTTCCTCTGGCTTGTTGAAGACCCTGCACACCTATCAATCCTTGGGTATGCTGTTGACTAGAACTGGCAGGCTCCCTGCAACCCTTTCCACCAAAGCTAAAGCACTGGCAAATCACTAGAGAAATGTTGTCATTTAATCCCCCCACTTCCCCCCCTCCTACTGATATTAGAAGGCAGACAACACATCTGTTGCTTTACGTCTGACTAAAGAAAAATTTAGACCATCATTCACCTTTTATCGTGTTGTAGTTGCAGGGTTGGTAAATTTAACATGTTGAAGTATTCAAAGCTTTTCCTTGCGCCAGGGGAAAACTGTTTATTACACTGATGGCAGTGTTTATCCATTAGACTCAAGAGATTGTAGTACATCCAGCCCTTCACTAATCTCCTCAGCATAGCTGCCCTCGCAGTCGATCGTCCAACAACAACTTGTACTGTGAGTGGATATTGTGCATGTATGTGTGGATATGTAGTTTCCCATCCTTTTAGCCTGCCATTTTACTGTACAAAACACATACGCATATTTATTAAACTGTAAACAGTAATCTGCAGGGATATTTATATATGCCTTTGTTTTGTTGGGGGGGGGGCGGCACAGATGAGCATGACATAATTGCCTTACATAGAGTTAGGGCGGGCACTTAAAAGAACTCTGCATTTCAGGATATTTTATTAATAAAAAATACATTTTATGCTGCAATACATTAAACCACACAAACACAAGTTACGAATGTTTTCACACTTGGTGAAAACCTGGGAAAATCTGTGCAAACCCTTGTGGTTTCTTAATCTGTCTGTCAAGTGTTCTACCTCAAACCACTAGAACCAAAATGACACTTGAACAGAGTAAGGCTACGTCCACACGTACACGGGTATTTTTGAAAAGAAAAATTTTCCATTTTAGTTTAAAAGAAATTCTATCCACACGTGGTTTTGAAAAAATACCTCAGTCCACATGTAAACACCAAAAGACGCAGTCAAACACTGTGAAGAACATGCCAAATCCTAACCGTGTAGAAATGGCCAATCAGAAGTCTAGAAGCCTGGGAGGAAAAGAGTAAACAGGGTTTTATGCAAATCTTGAGTACTTCTTTTTGTTTTTCTGGAAAGGCAACTAATTTTGTGTTACTTTTCAAGTGCCTTCATCATTTCAAATGTTAATAACCAAAGACAGTATTTTAGCTGTTGTGTAGACTCACAACTTAGGAATGAACAAAATGCATACATAAATACAAATGCATACATAAATACAAATGCATACATAAATTTAATTAAAAAAATATTCAAACCCGAAGACAACGTTGGGATTTGTGTTTTGAGAGCGTCTGTTAAATGGAGAAGTTCACTCTAATGCCTCTGTCTTTTTAAATGGAGTGACAGTAATTGAGTATGCATATGTAACCATGTAAAAACTGCAGATAGTAAGAGCAACAGCATTTTGTCCATATCCGCCACTGTAGAAATTCATCTCATGTAAACAATAATGTGGCGCACAGCATGACGTCAAGGTGCACACCTTTGGCATTACGTGACTAAGTCTGTTTTCCTCGTCCACACCTAAACGCAAACAGAGTTTTTCGAAAATCTTCACCATGGCAGGAGTATTTAAAAATATCAGTATTCAGTGATCAAAAATGCAGTTTGTGTGGACTAAAGGCTCAAAAGCATAGAAAAAGCTCAGTTTTCAAAAATACCTGTTGAGGTGTGGACGTAGCCTAAGACCCATGCCTGTGTGGGATCCACTCTGACGTAAGTCACATGACTTATCTTTGCTGTCAGATAATTAACCAAGAAGCAGCTTGGAAATCGTTAACCACAAACTCTCCAGCAGCCCAGCGTTAGCACCACCCAACTGGGAGTAAGCATGTGCCCACTGTTATCTCGTGCAGACGTGACCTAGATAATGTGCTCAGACATTGTGACGAGTCAGATAACTACCTGTCAGAGCAACTGAAAATAACAGTTACACACACGAACCTGACTTTTAAAGACAAACAAGAGATTTGTCAGCATATTGAGACTTTATTGAATGTTTGAAATGTCCATTTGTTTTTCTTCTTCAAAAATTGTTCATTTATAAAAATGTTCTGTGGGTTAAAACATGACAATGGAAGGTTTCACACATGATAAAAAACGGAATCCACATGAACAAGTTACTCATTGTAACAGCTTAGAAAAACGGTAGTGTTTAGCACCACATTTATGAGAACAATTTCCCCAACACATTTGAATTTCTTTTCTTTATAAGAAAAACTGAGGCATTTCGATTTAACTTGGTCTAGTGCAATTGGATAATACCCGTGGTTGACTGTAACAATTTTGTAAAGTTTTAATGGGAAAGGACGTACAGTGTGGATTATTGCCTTTGCCTATCTCTGTATATTTTGAAATGTGGACCTTTTTCACTGTTCTCCCAGGACCTTTTACAGAGTGTGCTTGTCAAAGAGGTATTCTCCCATAGCACCGGACGTCTCAGACGCAGTGATGCGGGTGAGACTGCCAATGTAGTCGCCCAGCTTCTTGATGGTGTCATGGCTGTCGACGAGGAAGTGCTGCTCGAGGAAGTCACACAGCTACAAGAGAAGTTAGATGAGTAAGTGGTAAAATAATTCATACTATGACACTCGCAAATATTCTAGAACAAATATACTTCTTGTGTTAATAGCACAAGAAGTATATTTAGATATTTAAAAAAACTAAACAAAAAACCCAGACATACATGGGGATCAGTATGGCTGCCAGCTCTGCGGTGCACATCAAGAATATGTGTATTTAAGGTTTTCTGATATTCCAGGGAAAAGGTCATTGCATCCAGACCGCCCTTCCAGTCTTCTTTACTTGGTTTCTAGAACAAAATGTTGACACTTTATTGGAGGAAGAAGAGAAAAAAAAAAAAGGTAGTGTGTACCAACAAATACACCCATCTCAACAACATCTTTAAAATGACACCCATAACATTTGGGACGTACAGAGATGTTCTGAAGCAAAATTCGTCCGCCTCTCATGTTCTGGTATTCCAGCAGCTTCTCAGCCTGTTCCCTCTCTTTGGCTGAACGCTCCAGGAAAAAACTGGAGAAGTTTGGCAAAGCAACATCATCCCTGTCAAAATACATACCCTAAAAAAGAGAAACAAAACAAAAGAAAACAATGATATCTAGAAATATATAGTACAGATTATGAGACATACAGGTACTATACTGTTAGGTATTAGTGTTACAATTACAAGAATCATACCAGGGCAAGGTAGGCGTAGGATGCATTTAACTTCAGGTTGATCAGTTTGTTGACATCTCCTTCAGTTTCTGCATGAAAGTTTTGTTTCACCGCAGACTGCATGTCTACAACACAGAAATAGAAAGCAACGAATGCAGCTAGTGTTGTGCTTAAAAGACAGAAAGAACAATAGAGACAAGTGCCAACAATGAGTGATTTCTCCTTGGTGTTAGAAGTAAGCCCAAAAGAAAGTTAAATATCGCCTACCGCCTCTTCCTCGGGTTCAAACTAGCAAAGACGTTCCGTGTGAAATGCGCTCGTTTTAGCGAAGCACGTATTTATCAGCCAGCAACACATTGCAACTGATAGTTAAGAGCTCAGAGAAACACCTGCCCCACTGCCGCCGTGTGTCATCAAACGATTGGGTTCAGGTGGTTGTTACGTTAGTACATGTTATTAAGACTGTTGCTCGGTTAAACACCACTTTTTGTACCCACTTAAACAAGAAATACCTGCTGATGCTATCAGGGTGCAGTTTAGCTAACTTTAGCTACGTTTGCAGCAATTTAGTGCTTGTTAATATACCGTAAGATACGCCAGACTATGAATAAAGTTTTATAAATCTATTCCGGGTCAGTGTCACCCTACCATTTTGTTACCTACCTTTTATTGTGACACCAACGTGACCGCAATGTCACTATCTTCCCAGCACAAAATTGTTTATTGTTTACGCCACAAATAGCATCCGGTTCTTCTTCTTCGTCGTCGTTATATGGCAGAGATACAATGAAGTGCAGCGCCGCCCGTGTGGTCGGAATGATTCCTGCAGAGGCTTTAACCTGAGCACAATGGAAGAGAGAGGGGGAGCGAGAGAGAGAAAGCAGAAGTTATTATAATTTTTTTATACAAATACTTGATGGCTTGAGGTTTTTTCTATACGTCTGTTCTACACTTCCTGTCTTTATTTTTAATTTTTTTCCCCTTCTCTGTACACTTTACAACTTTACAACTTCTATTTTTATGTTTCCCCATTCTTTCATTGCTGCAAACCACTGTATTGAAATGGGACACGTCTCTTTTTGGATTATTTATATACAGTTATGTTATTCCATGCACCTGGCATATTTTTCTGGCTTTCCTTTTATTACAGCTTTACTTTTGTTTTCACCAGATTATTTGTTTTCTTAATATACCCCTGCACAGTACACTGCAATTGATTCCCTGGCATCCAAACACACCAAACATGTAGTTAAGCTAATATGCTAAGTGTTTTCTTTGTCCCAGTTCCCCTTGTCTTGTGTCTCTCTGTTTCAGCTTGGACCTGGGTGCTGATTCAACAATGGTTAAAGTACAGGTTGGAGTACTAATCTGGGTATCTCTGTCTAGTTAGATTTCCACCAAGAATAGTTGCATTAGAGGTGGTTCTCTCACGGACATCCAAGACTGCAGCAACAGATCAGTCACACATTCCAGCAGCTAGCAATTTTGTGTTGGACAACTTCAGTTAGTCACAGCGTGGTGGCACTGAGAAAAGTGTTGTACACACATTGTTTTTTGTGTTCTGAGAACAATGGCTTGAGAGTGCTTTAAACTGAACTGACGTCTAAACTGTACAAGTGAGTATATTTGTTTTCTGTAAATCAATTACCAATATAATCACCGGCTAAAACAATTAAAGATAGTAAACATATTTCACAACATTAAACATGCATTGCTTCCCCCCCCCCTACAGTTAAGGCTAGAGTTCTGATAAATGCGTTTGTGGTTTTAGGAGCCATAATATATGCTATTTATTACTTTACCATGGCAACTATCTCTTCCAGTTACTGGAACAAGGGATGTGGTTTGAAAATATTTCCCAATTCTCTTTTAGGATGTGATTTGAACAAGGAAGATGAGCAAAGTTCTAGTACTTTCTGTGAAGCTGTTCCAGTGCAGCTTTGATCCCTACACTGAGTGAGATTAGAGCTTTTCACTGATGTGTTTGATGGTAGTCTTCACCATCATCATGAAAACTTTATCCTCCTGCAGTGAAACAAAGGCCAGCATATAAGTGTTCACACAGAGAGGTAAAAAGTTGCATCTATTGTATGCGGCTAGGGCTGAAAGATTTGAAAAGTAGATTCAGTGAGGCTTGTCACGATAGCATATGCAGGTGACACATTTATTGCCATTCAAACTATTGTAACAGAAGAGGCTGCTCTAATTGTGGTATAAGAGCTCTGCCACCACTTATATTAAAGGAAAGCTGCAGAATGTGGTTTGCAAAAGCGTCATGAAACTCAAGCACCATGCTAAACAGAAGCGCATTTGTTTTTAAGACTTTCACAAGTCTTAATAACATGCAAATGATTGTGCTGAAAGCTCCCTACATAATAAAATACTGTTATTTAACTATGAATAGTCAATGCATGCACTTGTTTAAAAAGAGCTATCTTTATCCTCAGTATAACACGGAAGCTCAAAAATTGAAATGACTCCATATTAACAGATGAGTAAAACTATTATCATTTATGAATCCTAACTTCCCCATCATGTTTCCACAGTGGACAACAATTTTCTTTGAAATATCAGCACTTTTATTGAGCGCTACTCAAAATATGACACCATAAAGACTGTTGTGACTTTGTGCGCAGTTAACAGTATGAGGGTAAGTTTCTGTTTGCAGTTCCTTATTGAGATCAACCACAAGGAAGCTATAAATATCACAACTTTCTGAGACAGTGCTAAGACACAAGAAGGAGATCCACTCTGCTGTGAAAGCAATCAGCGGAGGAACCTAAACAGTGATTTTACTTAAAACCTTAAAAAAACTGGAAATTCTTAAAATAAAACAACACAAATATTATTTATTCAAAGTAGCAGTTCACACCTTTATCTGTGATCATAAACAAAAACGTCTCATCTTTTATTTGCCCATAATAAAGGCACACAAGCGGCCACAAGCATGAACAGATAAATAGCAGCTGATATGCAGCAATTACCTCCAATAAACATGTAAAAGAGGCAAATGCTCTTGATTGACGTACCTTTGACAAGCAGCACAGCATGACCGTTAATAAGGAAGTAACAGGCGGGGCAAAGGTCTCTGTAGTTGTACAAGGCCAGAAAGGAGAAGCAGTTATTTACTTAGTCACTTGCCAATATGAAAAGGGACCAGAGGTTACGAGAGGAGGATGTAGCTAAGAATTAAAAGTCAACAACTTTGAATTAAAGTTATCATAGTGCAGGTCAGAGAAATTCTTTGCCAAGCTTAAGTGTGGTTTTTGTCAACATACCAGCAGAGGTGCTGAAAATAGCAGCTACAAGGTTATCCTGGGAAAACAAAGGAATTGAACAAGTTCAAAGTATGTGTGCCAGTTAGGAGTCCTGAAGACGATGAAGCTTTTATCCCTTATCTCAGACCACTTGTTGCTCTGTGTCTTCCTGAGTCTACTCTGGGTAAGTTTTTTTTTTACCTTTCACTTTGATGGTGATCAGATAGCGAAGCTCAGTGTAGGTTACCCTCGACAAAAGGAAACAGTGCAGTCAAAACCACAGTGAAGCCTAAATGCATGACATGCTTCATTATGTATTTTAAACACTATAGTTATGTTTTGTGAAATACTGGTTTGTACAGAAATACAGGAACAACAAAATCTTGTTAAACGGCATGAAAATTCTGGACTTTTCCAGATTTTGAAACATGAATTTATTCCTTCTTTGCGACACCGATCTGTTTCCTCTGAGAACAAAAAGAGCATGAAAGAAGAAAATTCAACAATATCTTAAACACTTACATGGTGCAGTGCTCATGATTTTATCAAATCAGATGTGGAATTTTAAAGAGTGTGTCCGAGGAGAAATGTGTTAGATATTTCATAGGCCAGTAACTTAAGTAACTGTAGCTATAATATACAATATAATAATACATATGATTTGCATTTTTAGTCAAAGCAAACACTTAATTAATAGATTTTTTGCCAGCTCTGTGATTTTTATGTTATAGATGTTGCTAGTTGTAGAAGCTGACACATAAAATGCTAAAATAATTTGACACTGACTTATTTGTTTCCTGCACATTATTATTATTTTTTTTTTAGTGAAAGTTTTTGTTCTTATAAAGCAGAAAGCTCAGAGGATATCTCGAAGTATTACTGTTCACATAATGTTTATGATATAATGTAGATGTGAAATTAAAAGCAGCAAACATCGCTCTGTGAGACTGCCACAGACTCGTGTTAACTGGGTATTCAATGGTGATTTTTTTTCACAGATTTTAGATTCTGTAGTTTTCACTCTTTTTCTGCTTTTAGGGCACAACTGACTCCAATACAACAATCACATCAACAGTGACGACGACAGCAGGACAGAAAAGTACAGCAAAAATAACACTGGCTGAAACAAGTCCCACTCCACAAACTTCAACAGAACAAACAACATCTACAACAACAAAAGCCCGTAAGAATGAAACACTATACTTCGACTTTTGTTGGTAAAACTGAAGTGAATGTCATTCTGGGTTTTTATTCTGGTAAAAGGTGAACGCTACTCTCAACTCATCACAGCTCCTGACGATGTAACAAAAGGCACAGTGGTACAAAGGAATGAAAGCAGTATAGTCAGTGCTTCAGTTCTTGTTCTTTTTTT
>NW_005187624.1:695981-718925 GCF_000239375.1 Pundamilia nyererei | reverse complement strand
GTTAATGTGCGCAGTGAAGGATTCCACTTCTTGTGTCTTGATTTTGACCCAGGTGTCGTCCACATATCTGTACCAGTGGCTGGGTACTCTCCCTTTGAAAGAGCCAAGAGCCTTCCTTTCCACTTCCTCCATGTAAAGGTTGGCTACAATAGGTGACACGGGGGAGCCCATGGCACAGCCATGTTTTTGTCTGTAGAAGCCTTCGTTGTACTTGAAATATGTAGTGGTGAGGCAGAGGTCGAACAGTGTGCAGATCTGATCGGGTGTGAAGTTGGTCCTGTCCTCCAAGGAGCTGTCTTCTTGTAGTCGTTTTCTGACAGTCTCCACGGCCTCCGTGGTGGGTATGCAAGTGAAAAGAGAGACTACATCAAAGGACACCATGGTTTCATCTGGATCCAGGGTAAGTTTCTGGACCTTTTCGGTGAAGTCGGTGGAGTTCTTGATGTGGTGTGGGGTGTTCCCCACGAGAGGCGTGAGGATGGTAGCAAGGTGTTTAGCAATGTTATACGTGGCTGAGTTTATGCTACTGACTATGGGTCTGAGTGGGACAGCTTCCTTGTGGATCTTAGGAAGTCCATAGATGCAGGGTATGGCATCCCCTGGGTAAAGGCGGTGATATGTAAGGCGGTCAATAATTTTGTGGTGTATGCTGTACAGTGCAGCGAGGAATGGTCAGACCTCTACATTGGAGAGACCAAACAGCCACTTCACAAGCACATGGCACAACATAGAAGAGTCACCTCCACAGGACAAGACTCAGCAGTCCATCTGCATTTTAAGGACAAAGGTCACTATTTCGAGGATGCCAATGTTCACATTTTGGACAGAGAGGACAGATGGTTTGAGGAGTGAAAGAAGCCATCTATGTCCACTGTGAGCGACCATTTTTGAACAGAGGCGGGGGTTTACGACACCAACTCTCTGCCATCTATAATCCAGTTTTGAGATCCCTTCCCAGACGCCTTAACGCCCACTCACATCCTGGGCCATCTGACCTCAGGAATTCGCATGATAAGGTGGGGCCAGGTTTCACAATGAACACACCCGAAACTCTGGCTGATTGGGACCCACGCCCAGTTTCACACCTTGGCTCAGGCGATTAGAATATCATCAGGGGGTCCTTTTGTCCCTCTGTAGGGGGTTACTCCCACTAGGTTTATATCTGGGACTCTCCACCATTTGACCTTAGAACTGAAGAAGCTTCTCGCATGAGAGGTGAAACGTCTTCAAGCAACTTAAAGAAGTCCAGACGCTTTTCTTTGCAAGCTCCTTTGACTACAATGACCTGGATGACTGAGAACCTTCACAGACATTTTGTATGTGTATTTTTTTGCTTTTTGCTCATTTTTCTAGACCAAGTGTGAACAATACTGGCCTGCAGACAGCAAGTCATGCCTTTATGGAGAGCTGTTGGTCACCATGAGATCTGAGCAACAGGAGACCAACTGGACGCTGAGAGAATTCAACCTGAAAGATGTATAAAAACTTACTTATATCTTCTGAGTGTGTGTGTGTAGATGGTACTAAGTAAGGCTAGAAAACATGAATAGAAAACATTGAAGGCTTTAACTGTTAATGTTGCTTTTAAAAGAATAATGGTTGATTGATAATTGCTGTATATCAAGACATAGACATAAAGTAACTGTATATGGATATTTTCTCTTCACAGAGAAAAACCTCAGAAGAACGGACAGTTGAACATTTCCACTTTACTGCCTGGCCTGATCATGGAGTCCCAGAGTGCACAGAGGTCCTGATCCAGTTCAGAGGACTGGTGAGACAGCACATAGAGAGAGAAGGGGGCAAAGCACCAACTGTGGTTCACTGCAGGTACGAAATAAGTGTTTCCTTTTACATGGGTGCAGGGTTGCTTTTATACAATATCCACCCAGCTAGTGTGTCTGTTGTGACAGAACAGTTTGTTCAGGTTTTGTGTTTTCTAATCTGTTTTTCTTTCTGTTGTTATGTCTTGTTTTCAGCTCACTTTAGTTTCATTTTGCATTAACTAGTTTCACTTTGGTTTTTACTGTTTGGAAATGTTCCGTTTTATTGAAGCTTTAATTAGTTTCTGTGGGTTTTTTATGATTAGAACATTGAGGGTATTTGTCAGGGGTATATTTTTTAAAGTTTTGAACAGATATTACACTAAAAATTGCAAACACATGCATCAAAGCCTCACTGTGATGACAACTTTGACCAAAGACATTTCCTCAATAGGGAGGAACAGTATTGCACATTATAGTTTTTCACTTTTTTCAAAAGTCCAATTCTGCATTTTAACAGTTTTCACATCTACTTGTAGGTTCTAGTTTAGTTTTTGTTAACTACAATAACTTTGGCACAGACACAGTGATGAGAGCTTTCTATGTGACCTTAAAAACCTTTTGCTATCTTATTATGACGCTTGTGTCTCTCTTAGTGCTGGAGTCGGGAGAACTGGCACTATCATTTCCCTGGATGTGCTGCTTCAGCAGTTGGAGAAAGAACAAGCAGTCGGCATCAATGCCTTCGTACACAAGATGAGACTGAGCCGACCGTACATGGTGCAGACGGAGGTAACTGTGTTAAACTGCTTCTGATTGAGCCACTACTTCCTTAATTAGCTAACCGTGTACTTCTTTATAGTCACAGCTGGTGAAACAACACACAGACAGCACTTTATTCATCATAAGATATGCAGTTGTTTTTTTGTTTGTTTGCTTTTTAAATTTGGGTCATCATTTTTGATCATTTCATCTTAAAATATGAGTTTGAAAAGGAATTTTTTCTATTGTTCAACTTTTCAGAACAAGGCAGACTTTGTAGGTATTACCAACAGATGCCTGCTTAAAATATATTTAATGCCCAGTTTGTTAATTGCACTTGTTAAGTAGTAATTTAGACAGCAAAACACTTGATTGAAATGTTATTATAGTCCTGTTCGTGACATTAGAGCCAGCATTTCTCTCTAAGGGTCTATGTCTACATCTTTTTAAGTAAGTGAGCTGAAAATTTGTTTTCATAAAACAAAGCTTTATTGGATCTTTTTGTTTGCGAAAAAAAAAGAAATGCTTTATTGTGAAACTGTTTAGCAATGTTGCCTGCAAGAAACTATCATAATCTCCCCTGGCAGAAGTTCTGCATTTCAAATGACCAACAACTTCTGGTATTTCCTTTTCAGTCTCAGTACGTTTTTCTGCACCAGTGCATCATGGACAGTCTGCAACCAAAAGACACGAATGAAGAGAACATTTATGAGAACACATACGAGAACGCAGATATGATATACGTCAATGCCACTGCCCTCCAAGAGCTCCGTCGGCAAAACGCAAATGCGTAGTGTCAACCCTGCACTCAATCTTTTATGCACTTAATGAAAAACTATTTGTCTATAAGCAATATGTTGGTTTTAAACGTAATAATACAAACTATTACATCTTAACTATTTCTGTAAATGCATTGCACACTTCAGATCTTATTCAGTTTGCATCTCTTCTAAATATGTAATATTATTATTTTTGTTGTCATTGTTTTTATGTGAGAAAATAGCACTCTGATGACTTGAAAATGTTTAAAAAATGAATTTATTAAAATAAGTACAAAACAAAGGAATAATTACAAGAAATATAATATTTCACATTCACAGAAATATAAAAGCTGAGTTTTGGTGTCAGTGTGTCATTGATCCTCTTTCATAGACCAGAAACAACCCTTTATGCATCTTCTTCTGTGACGTTGCTACCTGAGGGGTCCTGACTGCTGGACACAGCAGAGAATTTACTATCAATAACTTCCTGTCTGGCTTTGAGGGCCTCCTGTTTGATCTCTACTGGCCCTGACTGCTGCTTGCCAGGATATAGCGGCTCAGCTTTACCAGCGTCAGGCGGGGGAGGGACAGAGAACTTTTTAGCGATGTTGTGCAGCACACTGCATGCTTTGATAATGTTAGACTGTTTGTTAAGTGAGCCTTCTTGTGCAAAACCAAGTTGCATCAGACACTTGAAACGCCTTTTCATGGAATCCAGTGTCGTCTGCATGACGTCGAGGATCTTTGCGTGGGCCTCGTTGAAGCGGATCTCGTTGTTGTTCGCGGGCAGTGATACAGGAGTCAAGACATGCTTGCTTAAGTGGTAGCCTTTCCCACCTTCAAATGAAACAAAAGAAAATGCAGTGAATATCAGAGCAGGAGAGCATCTCTGAACAATGTGGACCACACAGGTGCCACTCTATTGAGAGCCATTCTCGGAATACTTTGATCCCTGATTACAAACTGAGAATCTTCTAAATGCC
The DNA here is from genome assembly GCF_000239375.1 of Pundamilia nyererei. NCBI lineage: Eukaryota > Metazoa > Chordata > Actinopteri > Cichliformes > Cichlidae > Pundamilia > Pundamilia nyererei. Next base: position 714,656 of record NW_005187624.1, on the reverse strand, counting down.
AGAGCCCAGATCTAAATATTGATGCTAACTATGTTCTCCCTTTATGACCACAGTGTACCCATCTTCTAGTGACTCCTTTAGACAAGATAGTCGCCATGTCACAAAGCTTAATTCATGTAAAACTGGTTTCTTGAGTATGAAAATGAGCTCCCTGTACTGAAATGGCCTCCACAACTCAAAGTGAGAATCACAGTGGGGAAGAAAGAACTTTGAACGTGAGATATTAATGCTAGATATGCTGGTCTAAGTATTTCACAACTGTCTGCTGGGATTTCCTCACACAAGCGCTGGAGTTTTCATATAATGGTAGGAAAAAGAAAATATCCAGTGAGCAGCAGTTCCCTGTCAGAAAACAGCTTATAATGTTAGAGGTCAGAGAAAAATGGCCAGACTGCTTTGATCTGATAGGAAGGCAAAAGTAACCACGATTGAGGTATGCAGAAGGTCATCTGTGAAAACACCTGAAGCCAATGGGCTACTACAGCAGAAGACCACAATGGGTGCGACAGTCGTCAGCTAAAAACAGGAAACTGAGGCCACAGTTTGCACTGGCTCATCGAAACTGGACGACAGAAGAATGGGATGTGGTGATCAGGGAGATTCCCGTTATGGATGTGCAGCAGACAAATCTGCAGCAATCTGATATGAATCAAGAAACCTTGACCAAAATCTCTGATGAAATTTTCCAGCACCCTGTTGAATCTAGGTCATGAATAATAACGTAATAATGCATTAATAACATGCCCAGTAAGTTTATGTGTTAGAAGTTAAAACACTATTTTATTTGTGTTTTATGTAAATAGAATGAAATATTCCAGCGAAATCAACTGTTTGCCAAGAATTTAATACTTTTGCCAACTGTCAATTTAGCCTTTTTCAGGGAATAGAAACACTAAAGAGCAGGTTTGTTCTTTCTGGGAATAACTGCCTTGCATTCATTGCCTTAACTTATATCTGTATCTTTGCATCCCTCATACACCTTTACTTAATCAAGGGATCTTTACACCTTTCTGGAAGGGTTATTGCTGGGTGACCCAAGTAGGGGAAGTGCAGAATTTCAGGTAGTTTAGATGATGGGGTGGGGTCTTCCTGGGCGTCTTCTTGTTGCTAGGCAACCAGTCATCGTCAGACGCAAACAGATGATAGTTTTGTAGGTTTTTATGCTTGACTTGATACCTCACTGTGCTTTCACTCCAGTTTACATTTCTAAATAAACATTTGCACAAGAGGTCATCACTGCTCTTACCAATCAACCAGAACGGGCTGAGCAGGTCCTCTTGCATTTCCCTTCCTTTAAAGGAGGAGTCCCACATCTCTTGCTCAAACGTGCCACCAACACAGCACTTTTCAACACTCAATATGTTGCCGTCGCAGTCGCATATGATCTGGCTTACAACCGATGTGTAACCAAGGGCATTGATAAAAGACCTGAAAGCGTCCTTTTCATATGGAGATGCTCTGATCTTGAAGTGCGCAGGAGCCAAGACGCCCAGCACGTTTGGGATTTCGCAGAATTTCTCTATCTTTAAGGCGACATTAGTTCTGGCGTCCAGGGTTAGCGGGAAAGAGATGAATACATCGGACATCCCTGCTATGACTCCCGAGATTGTACCGACCACAGTCGTGGGGCAGTCCGTCTGCCTCAGTCCGGCTTTCTGCAGCACGGCAGTGGTGGAGACCCCATGTGCGTAATAATTGAGCGCCACCATGACCATCTCGTCCACGAGCAGCTGGGATTTCTTGGGGGCGGCGTCCTTCATGCGGATGCGGACGGCGTCTGCGATGAACAGGATGCAGGGTCTGCTCAGGTGGAACAACTGAAAAAGAGCTTCATCGTCGAAAGTGTCAAAACAGCTCGAAGCTCCGCATTCTGCCTCGTTTTGTGCCAGGAGCTCCTCCTGGACCGCAAGCCACACAGGCACGGCGAAAGCCATTAGTCTTTACTCCGAAGTATTTAAACAAGCAAAGATCCCCCACGGAGTGCCCAAAATCGTTCCCAAACAACGTCTTCTTCTCCTTTGGCTTGGCAGACTGGACGCTGGGCGGCGTGCTGCTGCCCTCTGCTGTTCACTTGTGTCCCTGTATCGACAGCGCTCTCTGTGTTGTTACATATTGCAGGATTATGCGGACACTCGCCCAATTTCGTAATCTTATTCCGGTTATGCACGTTGATTAAAGCGCAACAACAAATCTCCTGGTTGCCTGGTGTTTGTTTAACGTTTAGGCTAAAGCGATCCGTTATCGCCACCTAGTGGACAGCAATAAAAAAATATTTGAAAAAGACTGCAGCTCATAATGTGTAAACAAGTTGTGTTAACATACAGTTAAACAGGTGTACCTAATAAAGTGGCTGGTGACCAAAAACCAAAAATTTATTGTGGGATAGATGCTTCAGATGCAGATTGGGCATAAATAATTATCTGGAGCCACTTTTAATTTAGACACACATTTCTGACAGGCATTAAAGTACAAGAACAAAATAAGATGTTCATTTCTTCTAGCAGTGGACTTAAAAATAAAATAATTAACATAAAAAATATGATTATTTAGGATATGTTTATTGCACAGAATAATAAATATAAACATTCTGTATTTTAACATAGACAGTACAGCCATTTACTTTTGTTTTCATTCAATATGCATCTTATTGTGACCAGTGTATTCACATTTAACCATTATAAAGACGCTTAAACAACAAAAAAGTCAACAGAATATATCTTCTTATAAATAAGGCACAAAACATTTCATAAAAAAAGACAAACAGTAACACCAAAATAAAACACCTGCAGCTTTACTTCTGCTCTGTCCACAGCAGTATCAGACTGTGCTTGTTACATACTGGGTGATAAATAGAACATTTTGTTGACTTCACTAATCGACACATCCTTCAATCGGGGTATTCCTCCGTTACGGCAGGACTCGGTGCTCTGGCCTTGTGCATACACATCTGTGACAGAAAAAGGACATTTAACAATCAGGAAATTCTGAAAATGGGGCATGGTTGTTGGTGGCAGACAGGTTGGTCCGAATATTTCAGAAGCTGGTAATCTACTGGGATTTTCCCCACACAACAGGAGGAGAATGGCCAGATTGCTTCAAGCTGACAGGAAGGCAACAGTAACTCAGATAACCACTTGTTATAAGAAAGCACCTAATAAAATGGCCAATCAGTGTAATATACTGAAGTGCATTTTATTTTCAGCTTGTTTACATGTATATTCTCACGCAGTACAATTTTAGATTCCTTCGTCTTCTCACTCTAAATGTTAGTTAACCTAATCAGGCAGTCAGAGTCTGAACAGTGCAGCATCCTCACCTGTGATGTTGTCCACAGAGTCCAGCGGTGCCGTGTTGCTCATGTTCACACCAAATAACAGAATGAAACAGACTGTTATTGCGACCAGCAGGTAGATTGGCATCGCAAGAGCCCAGTACCTACACAGAACACACATTTGACACGGTCATGAAACTGTGCAGGTGCTTCCCCAGTGATCCATTTATTTCAGAGCAGTTCTACTTACTTTTGAGGCCAGTAAGTGAGCCCTATTGAATTAAGCCAATCCTCTGGCACGAAAGCCCATAAGCAATACAGAACTGTGGAGAGACGCAGTGAGTATTACAGACATGCATTGCTTGAACACCTTTTTGTGTTTTGGATTGGAGGACGCGATATTTCACTTACAGAAGCCAAACTGTGATCCGAGAAAGAGAACAAACCCATAAATGGCCCTCTCAGGCAGAGGAGATGGAGAGTTTTCCAACATGATCTACAACCAAAACACAGACAGAAACGTGTGGGAGAGCAACGAGACAGCAATAATACATTCAGGCCCCAAAAATAAGTTACATACCTGGAAATAAGTTTTTTCTTTGCTCCTTTAAACGCTAACTTTACTCAGATGCTTAACATTAATTACCACGTTAATTATATGCCTGATGATTATCCAGAGTAATACAACATGGGTTTAATACGTCTATCAAAACCCACTGTGTTTTTTTACATTAGTGCCATGAAGCCTTCCGCCACGGTCCGTCATTTTTCCTCAGAACGATGCGAAACCCTTTCTAAAACATTAGTTCCGCCTTTGAATCGCCCACAAAACAAGCGTCAATACATGACTTTTTACGTTAATTATATAAAATTTCACATGTATATAATTGTAAAACAAAAGCACGGTCGGAGATTTTTTTTTCATATCTTACTGACGTGACGCACTTGCGCTACAGCACGACGTCATGTTTGTGGCGGACACATTTCACTGTTGCACATCGTGGGAAAACACTCTACGGCATGGCTTCGGAGTGAGTGAAGTTTTACGAGTAAGCGATTTTATGTACAGTTCAGGGACGTGCTTCAGTTTTGCTCGTGTGCTGGACGAAAGGTGAGCTTAGTCTGGGGAAGGCATTTCTTCCTGTCTGAAGTTGTTTGGCAACTCAAGTAACGGACATCTGACAAGCCAGCGTGGCTTCACACACCTCACCAAGAAAAATATAAGGAGGTGAGGATACATGAGATAGGTGATCATGTCTAAGGTGGAGAAACAGAAAAAACACTTTCCCGCTCAAGCATCTAAGCGGAAAACTAATAAGAAAAACGGCATATTAAAAAAGAACGAGAGGCATTGGTTTTACTCAGCTCCTGCAAACAAGGAGCAGGAAAAGCCTACAGCTCCACAAACTGCTCCTCCAAGAGACTCCCAGCAGTTCTCTGCCAACTGGAAAGCACTTCAAGAGGTTAGTGAGTGCAATAGTTTGAGCTCCATGCATGTCCTGTCACACACTTTGGTTTTTGTGTGCCTGTGTTTAATACTACCCACAGGTTTTTCTCCTATTTTACTCCCTTCAGGTGTTGAAGGCCAGTCAGTCAGAGAAGAAGCAGCCGGCAGCACCAAGACATCAGAACGGCTTCTCGCCAAAGAATGTCCAAGAAAATACTTCTAAAATAATTTCTAAGAACAATGCTGCACCAAGCCAGAGAGACACTGAGAAAAAATCAGATCACAAAACTGTTCCTAAGAGTTTTGTCTCCGGTAAGACTGGGGTCAACTCAAAGGTGTCGAATGTCTCGAAGACTAAACATGCTATTGCTCCAAAAAGAGAGCGGGATAGCGGGAAGCCAAACAGCCTACAGGCAGCTAAGAAGAAGAAGCTTGAATCCGAGGAGACGAAGCCAACAGAGTATGTATATATTAGCACTGACGTTGACTCATTTATTCAGCAAGAATAAATATGTCTGATAATCCCATCTCATTCTCTGCTGTTGCAGAGAGGACCTTTGGTTTGATGACGTGGACCCGGATGACATTGAGGCGACAATGGGAGCAGAAGCAGCCGAGATCATGAGGAAGAAGCAGGGCAAGGCCAAGGGTACGGATGGTGCCTCGGCTAATGACACAGAGAAGAGCCTGGTTAAGGAGAATGCTTTTGAAGGGTAAGTCGCTGTGCATTCAGTGTACAGTGGGAAACACACTCAGAATACAGCGGGCAGCTTTGATGCCATTTTAGAAAAGTGCCTGAAAATATTCCCGGGGAAAGATGAATGCCTTAACAGCGATCATAAAAAATATCAAGTCTCTAATGTCATTACTTATCTCAATACAAGTATTTCAGAGTAATGTTGCTGCTGGGGTGGGATTAGCTGGCTGTGATTAACTGTGGATGTAATATTAACAATGTGAATTTGGCACATAATGTCACACAAAATGTGTTTTTCCCAAAAGTCAGACTTTAATATCTCTGAAACCGCTCAACTGGGTCGACAACATTATGTGCCTCGTGTATAAGAAGCTCAAAGTAAATTATCAATCCCCCCCACCTTCTCCAGTTCTCTGGATCTACTGTCAAAGATCAGATATCCAATTATTTCAGGGACTCGTTCTGTATGAAGTTGAGCGACACTCCTGACAGCCCATATTCACAGAACCCCTGAAAAATGTCAAACACACTCCCCCCACCATATATTCTGAAAGATCTAATGACAGCAGAAACCTGGCATTTCTAATGAACAGTGTATCGTTCCACAGGAATATTTTTTTTTCCATTAGATATGATGATCAGGTGGGATTTTTATTTTTTTAATTTGATGAAATTGATGAGATGGAATGACCCAAAGGAGATGGAGACTATTTTTCCCCCCTCAGTGGAGAGCTTCAAGGAGTCAAATATTACATATAGTCTGTGATAAATACTTTTGTCATTGCATGTTTTAGTGAATTGACCTGACGGAGTATGAAGTAAACATGGTTGCTGAATGTTTTCTGAGGGATATGGAGATGGATAAATTATTGAATGGAATTTATACAATTCAAATCCTTCACTGTACTTTGTGGTGACGCAACCTGTCAATACCGCTTCAGAGTTCACTACATTGCTGTAGAAAATCACTGATAATACAGATAAATTCTGTGGGAAAACCTGTGACTCCTGATGGATGAATGGATGGATGCATTCTGAGATAGGTCACAAAAGGCGTGACCCTATTATGCTCTGTGTGTCACGCGCTGGATTTGACATCACAGCCTGTGTCTGCTGGTCATGCACCTCTTAATTTTTGTACCCTGAAGTGTCGAGCAAGGGTTAAAGATGCAAGTGTAAAATCATGTCAGCGAGCGAAGCGACCACTGCGTTCGGTGTACATTGAGGGGTTTACATTGACACAGAAGATGATGATCGTAATGTCTCTCCTTTCTTGTCACTTTGTCATTCACCTTAAGCCTCACTAAGGCGGTGGCCATTGACTGTGAGATGGTGGGAGTTGGTCCTGACGGAGAGGACAGCATCTTGGCACGTGTGTCAATTGTGAACCAGTTTGGGAAGTGCATCTATGACAAATATGTGAAGCCCACAGAGAAGGTAACAGACTACAGGACAGCTGTCAGCGGCATCCGACCAGAGGACATCAAAGATGGTGAGAGAAATGAAATGAGTTGCAAAGAACAACTTAAAGTCTCTTTGTTCCTTATGTTTTGTTTCTGATGGTTTTTTAAACCACGTTTGTCTCTCTGCAGGAGCGGATGTACAGATTGTACAGAGGGAGGTTGCTAACATCCTGGAAGGGAGAGTAGTGGTTGGACACGCTATACACAATGATCTAAAGGTAGCATGGATGTGATATCTGAAATGGAACAAATGCAATATTGTTTTTTTAGTCTGATTATGAGCAGCCACAAACTATCTGCCGTTTCAGATTCTGCTCTTGGATCATCCGAAAAAGAAAATCAGAGATACTCAGAAATATAAACCCTTTAAGACGATCGTAAAGGTATGATGCAGTCACCAATGTCTCAACAGTTTCCGCAGTGAATGTGTGAATGAATTATAACTGATAATGAGGCATTTTTCTTTTGTTTTAGAGCGGTCGACCCTCGCTCAAACTCCTTTGTATAAAAATCCTCGATGTGAAGGTCCAAGAGGGCGAACATTCATCTGTAAGTCATTCGATAAACTCCTTTTAAATCATCAGGGTTGAGTGACCGAAAATTGGCACACGGGTATATCTTTGACCCCTCAAGGCCTGAAGATAAGTGTATATAATAGTAATATTCTCGTTAGCAACCACTTACCCAAATGGTCAATTTGTAGCATTTTAGCACTTGTAGCATCTTACAAAAGCATCGTGTCACTTTATATTCATGACATTAACATTTATTCTATATCTAGAAAACTTTATTGTTAATCTCATGATGTCATCATCCAACAGTGGACTAAAATCACCGACCCAGCAGTACTGCAGCATGTAGAAACAACCAGTGTGTTATTGCCCAACAATGTTAGTAACACTTGGGCTGATCTTTGCCTGTTGCTTTCTCCAGGTCCAAGACGCACAGGCCACCATGAGGCTGTACACAATGGTGAAAAAGCAGTGGGAGGCAGAGATTAAAGTGAGTAGGAAAAACAAATTCTTGGACAAGAGGAGCGAGAGAAAGGCCAAGCTTCCCAAAGACAAGAATCACTGAGGATTACAAATTCAAAACAAGAAGAGGACAGATGATCTCCTGATCAGAGCAGAGCTGACTGAAGTGATCAAAGGATTCTTTTAAGAAGAAAAAACAACTGTGTATTTTTGTTTATTTTAATGTGAGGGATGTTGACCCCGTGATTGTATAAAAGCGTGACTTTCCCGAGCTTTTGTGAGATCTGGCGCAACAAAAAGCGTGTTAAATGCTTTCGCAGATAGTGACCGGTTTCATCCGCCTAAGTCGCTCAGGGAGATCGTTGCAGGCTGTGAAAGACTTTATCGAGTTGTAAATCAAGAAGTTTTGTTCCTCAGTGTGCCAGACTGACTCATGCAGGGATTAGAACAAAGTCTTTAAATACAAAGATTGTAAAAATGTCTGTTTTTAAAGTATAAATAAAACAAAAGATGTAATTCGTTTAATTCTGCTATGTATATTTTTTTGTCGTCACAGTCTAATACAACCACAGGAGGTTCAGTTCTTTTTAAAAAACTTAATACATTTAATGCAAGCTGATGTCAAGACATGAATTGCTGCCTCACATTTAGTTCATGATTACTGAGACTTCATTTCCCATTTCTCTGACAAACATCAGAAAAGCCATTAGAGAGGACAAACGTTACCGTTTGCTGTGAGTGCAACCAAATGTGCAGCTTAAATCATTTATTACTCAAATCCAGTGTTTCCTTACGTAATCCCATGCAGGCCTTATTTTGATTTTTCTTTTTACTATGTCATGGTGATAAAGTAAGAAATCCCCTGCCTGCCAGCAGTGTGTCAGCGTGATTTGCAGCCCGGGAGCTGATGCGCTCTACGCTGTACTTTATTGAAAGCACGTGCCCTCGGTCTGCAGCCTCCAGGCTCTAAATTAGGTTCTCTGTGGGTTTCTGACAGGTAGTGCGAAGGCTTCAGGTAGCACAGCAGATGCTGGTGTGCCCTAATATGTTGACACAAGATGGTAGCATGACTTTTGTTTTCTGCATATAAATATTTTTTGGTTGTAATGTAATAAACAGCAGTTTCCATATGCTGACAGTTCAAACTATGTAACCATGCCTTGCCCGGTGGTCACATGTCAGTATATACTACAGCAAACAAACAGCTGAATTTAAAGGAAGAAATCCATTACTGGATGTCCGGGCTTCAACTATCTAAATACTAAAGCCTTAAAAATGAAAAGCAGCGCTCTCTGTACGCTTTTACTCAGGTTTTATGGGAGGCGTCAAGTTGCATTGGATTTAATGTAACTGTTGAAGGTGTGTTGATAAAGTTTAGCACTATCCTATCTTTTAATCAATATTTCTCTCCTGGGGTGGCTGTTACATAGCTTCTATTAACTTCTGAGGACAAGATAATAGCTAACAGAAGCGAGGACTGTCTATTCAGTGATGTGATTCCAGATTTTCCACCTTTTCAATTGAAGAGTTTGCATGAATGATACATTCAAAAGTGCCACCAGTCTAGACAAGTTATCACAAACACACAGGAAATAAAGACAACCACACCAAGATACTTTTTCTTTATTTTAAGTTAAAGAAATGCAACAGATTGTGTTTCTGTTTACTACAAAACACTGATGTGCTGGGCATCCCCAATTGCACTTTTCACCTCTGAGCAACCAGGTCCAAAACATTATTATAAAGAAAGGTCAAGATTTATGTCCAGAAAAGCAAACCACCTCTAATCACATGTATTGCATGTGTCTGAGTGTACACTGTTTAAAGCTACAGTAGTACAATAGTTCTTTTTTTCCCTTAAAAAATCTTGAATGAAGCAGATAATTACACACTGCCCAATAAACAATAGAAACAAGTCAGCTCGAGGCGATATTAACAGCAGTGTAGGAAACACCATGACAATAAGACTGCTTTGACTCATTTCATAAATCACATCGTGAGACTGGAGGCATTACTGCTGTTGCTCACACGCCACTAGTTAATAACTCTTTAAAAGGCTTCTTATAGTCTTCCCAATTACTGCACTTTGCTGCGGCTGTTGTTGACATCTGGTGCTTGGTCCCACACAGCATACAAACAGCAGCTCTGCTCTGTTTGATTTGTGTGTTCTGTCTCGTTCCCTTACCACAAGCAATTGTATATCCTCGTACACCTTCCACCGAACATAAAATGCATCAAACGCCTTAAGATCGCTTCGGGAGGTTTTATTTTTGTATAGGCTGTTTAGTCCTGCCCTCTTTCATTTTTTAACTACGTAAAGGTCTCAACATCCACCTCTGCAGTAGGAACAATAACTCCTAAATAGATTACTAGAAACTGTGTTGAACCTATGAGATTGAGGGCATTTTCACAGCTTCTTTCTCAATGCAGGAAATCTTGTCTCGTCCACACGATGTATGCTCAGGTCTGCTACCTGCTTCCTTATGCATGAGCTGCGGTATGCTGCCGCCCAGAGATTGACTGCGAGTGTCTGTGATGACTAATGCTCACTCTTAGTATGGACAAAGTTGAGCATTCAGTATTTATGCAGGTTGATGAAGAAACAGTGTCAGCTACTCTCTGTGGCTGACTTCCTGCTCGTCTGTTCTGGCCACAAAGAGAGGCTTCACTTTGAACTGAAAGCAGAAAATGGTGCCTTGATGAGCAGTGATTGATAGTCTTGTTGTTGTTGGACATAGTTGGTACATTAGGTTTTAGCTTAGCAGCTCTTTGACTTTGGGCCATGCTAGTATTTTGGTTGGTTACATTTATGGGGACAGCCACACAGTGGTGAGGTGTGTGGCAGATGTGGCATATTGGTTCAAGGTGGGGGTGGGTTTACATAAGGGTTGACTGACAGGCTGAGAGATGAGGTCAGGCAAGACTCTTAGTGGACGTGCAGATGATGCTGTAATCTATACTGAGAGTCTGGAGAGCTAGAGGTATGCAATGGAGAGAATAGGAATGAAAATCAGTAGAAGTAAAACAGAACATGTGTAGACAGATGTGGCTGTGAAGGTGCAAGGACTACAAATGGTCCACTATCCAAAACAATGGACAATGCTCAAGAAAGGTGAAGAAGAGAGTGTGGGCAGTGGAGCTGGTGGAGACGAGTGTCAGGGGTGATTTGTGACAAAAGGGCAGCAGCAAGAGTAAAAGCCGAGGTTTATAAAATGGTAGTCTGACCTGCTGTGACGTATGGCACTGACAAAAAGACAGCAGACCAACCAGTGGCAGTGGTTGAAGATGTTACGATGATCACTGGGAGTGACCAGAATAGGCAAAATTAGAAATGATTACATCAGAGGGGCAGCTTGGGTTGAGCATGTTGGAGACAACGCTAGAGAAGCAAGGTTGAGATGGTTTGGACACATGCAGAGGAGGGATGGTGGGTGTAGTAGAAGAAGGATGTTGAAGACGGAGATGCCAAGCAGGAGGAAAAGAGGAAGACCACAGGGGAGGTTTGGGAATGCAGTGAAGAAGGACATGCGGAGTGTTGATGTGACAGAGGAGGACGCTAGGACAGAATAGTGGTAGATGGAGGCAGGTGAGCCACTGTGGCGAACCCTAAAGAGAGCAGCCAAAAGAAGAAGAAGAGTCTGATGGTTGATTGTTCCTCCAGTTTGGTCCAGACTGGATTATTTCAGTCTGGACAGATTATTTCAGACAATTGATTGCACTGTAGCCAGTTCAAAATCTGCCATTGAGGCCTTGTCATTAGCACAGATTTTTCAGAATTTGCAGTAAAATCTCTTGTGAATTATATGACTTGTCAAGCTTTTATTTAATACCTACATATTGTCTAACACTATATCCAGGCATTAGAAATAGTGTGTATAACCCTTTGACACTGACTTTAATCACTTAAGACTTTTCTTTAGTTTCATGAGCAGTTTTATCCTCCTCAGTGTATCACTGTGAATTTATACTTATCTAAGGCTAAATAATGCGGGCTGTGAAAGCTACTGTTTTAATTATAGCTATAAATTCATAGGGTCTAAAAGATAGGCTCTCCCAAGTGTACCTAACAGCGGTCCTTTGTGTTCCTACTGCACTCTGACTGCTTTCCTTTGCAAACTGTAAACAAAGGATCTGTGCTTATAGTTCTTGTGTACTTCTACCACTCAGTACAATTAAATACATTTAGTTTATTGTTTATTTCTCGTAGAATTCTCTGATTTCTTGTTGGATCCTCCCTTTGCCATCCCATTTTTTTAAAATCCTGGAAACGCCCCTCCTGTCGCTTCTCTCCCTGCCTCAGGCTGTCCATGCACAGTTATGCAAGGGTGGGGAAGTCCCAAAGCAGAGCTGTGCCACCAAACTGAAATGACTGCAGATGGAATAACAATCCTCAGGCTAAATGCTAAAATGATGAATTTGGTAGATAATTTGTGCTAAACACCAGCTTCATTACTGAGAGCATTACATGCTAATTTTGGCTTTTGTCCAGTAAAGCCCAATAAAGCTGCTGCTGTCTTGGCCAAAGACTCATAGTACTGCCAATACACCAAGTGCTTTAGATGGTTTTATGATAAAAAAAAAAACCTGTGGTGTAGAGGAGTTTGACACCTCTATAAATCATACGTTTGACTGATCTGAGACAATGCCGCAGGGCTCTTGGAGGTATAAATGAAGGCGTGTTCCCTGAGGGAGGAAAAAGCAGCTTCTAGATTTTGTGCTTAGATCTGTAAGGTTCGTAAAAGGTGACTTAATTTGAAAAATTACTTGAAAAAGGACTTAAAAGCTGCTTTGCAAGACACAAATGGCTCCTGCGTTAATCATTTTAATTTTTCAACTTAGTGGAGAAAGAAAAAGAAAATAAAGACTCAGGCTTCCTGTTCACAATAGCTGACTGTATTTATATTTTGATGCCCTGCCTACAGCATAAAGCCCCTTTTCCTTGCACAGACTGCATGGGATGCATTGGATAAACTATCACATTAGAGTTCAGATGTTACAGTTTTCAGTGTTTGATTCCATAAAAAAATCAGTAAATATCCTTAAATATCTCCCACCTTCCTTTGTCTCCTTAGCTCACTGGTTTTCTGTCTGCACTTTGCTCTTACAGGAATATTTTGTGGTCAAAGGACTTTTCTTCCTTGTAAGTTTCATGAGATGATGCAGCTCTCATTGACAGTTTCCTGCCAGTAAGTGCACCATCAAGATATCCTGCTGATCTCTGTACTTTTGCTAGAAGTCGTCTCCACATACCATTAGTCTTCTTGTAAAAGCAGCAGGTAGAAAGCAGAGTTTTCGCCCCAAGATTCACCTAAAAATCATGTTGTTAATCCTGTGACACTTTGTATAATATTACAGGCTATAAAGGGAATATTCTCCATGCAGCTTCACTTATTTCAAGAATTTCAGATTTTTTCTTTTAATGTATGATAGCAGAGATGAAAAAAAGCCAATTTTTCTGTATTTTTACTGTTTTCAGACATAATCCACCAGCTTGTACCACATGACTGGTGATGTCAGCCAAGGCAGAGTCAAGGCTGCGAACCTGTAGACAAAATGGTGTTTGTGCGTCCGTCCAGCAGAGTGAGCATGTGTGGGCTCCAGGCTAAAGTGGGGAAGTGAAGGGGGAGAAACGGGGGGAGAGAAAAAACAGGCAGTTAAACAAATGAAAATAAATCAGCGCATTTATTCTTTTTATAGCCCAGCGTGTATTTTTTCTCTCTCTCTCTCTCCTCAGCATATGTATTTATAAAGTTCAGCAGCCATATGAGAAATTAGCCTCTGTATTCACCGGGGTCCTCCCACCCCTCTGTCTTCTTCTCTAATCCGCCCACATGTATCGTCTGAGGAAAAAAATAGTGCAGAAGGTGACGCTCCTCCAAAGGAACAGAGAGAGGCACAAGAGAGGGAAAGGCAAAGAGAGCGAGGTGTCTACAGGCTGCATCTCCACTGAAACATTTGGATGGGGGAGACAGAGGAAGAGCTGAATGGTAGCTACACCCTGCGCCTGGAAGCGTAGAGACACTGTAACAAAGGCTGGCAATTATTTTTGTTTTTGGCAATAACAAAGGTGGGAGAGGGGCTCTGAAATCGAGGGGAAATAGCCAAAAGACAGATTTTTGTTTTTCAGGGGGACTTCTGCTTCATTTCATCCGAAAGACTCATCCCGTGCCATCATCAGCATGACCATAAGCTCTAAGTAACATTCGGCAATAACGCTATCAAAACAAGATTTCCAGCAACAGTCGCGCGCAATCCTATTTCTGATTTATTATAATCGCGCGGAGGAAAAAACCCTCCACAAAAAACAGAAAAAAAACAAACAAACCCCAAAAACAGATCAGCTGAATGTCTGCGAGAAACTGGATACTCTGTGAAATCGTAAGAAAGAGCGATCTAACAAAGAAAACTACATTTTGATTGATCTTTTTAAAGCTTGATGTGCGTGTTTCTGCGCGCACTCGAATCGAACCAGAACCAAAAGCAAGTGAGTATTAACCGTGTCTGTGTATCTGTCTGTATTTTTATGGTGGTTTTATATTCTGCGTTTTATCCGCCTAATATCAAGAGGGTTTTTATTGGCCTGGATTAAAAAAAGGCGAAAATACAGCCTCTAACCTGCATTCAACAAGTATCGTGTCTTTCCCACAATATCTGCAAAATATTTCTGTATCCTGTTTCATGTTTTAAAATCAGTACGTGGAGAAATCAGGATATGTTCTGTTCTTTTAATTATTATTTTTTCCTTCTAGCTGCTATAAGAGAAATTCAGTCTGATTTAGTGTTGCCCACTGATATGACGCCTCAGAATTGTTCCATTTTATAATCCCTAACATCCTTCATTGCACAAATGGTGGGTGTTTCCCCATCTACACCACTAGATCAGAGCAGTTTCACGCTCCTGAGAGGAATGTGTGTGTGTGCATCTATGTGTATGTGTGTGTGTGTGTGTATGCATTCCTATCTGCATCATTTTGTCTGTCTGCATGAGTAAATAACTCCATGTGTGTGCTGCTTTTGCGCATTTACAGGCATGCATTTGTCCTACCTGCATGTGCTTTCAGTGTGTGCGTGTTTGTGTGTTTGCTTGTGCATCGTGGCAGCACTGGGTAAGTGTCAAGGCCTGAAATGGAGGTTTGATAAAGGCACTATAGGAGTAGGGTGAGAGGGCTGACACACAAACACACAGAGGAGAAGATGCTGTGAGGACGATATGAAGGGTGGGGGTTACTGGAGTGGAACTACTGGAAGGTTATAGCGTCTCATCTGGGAAGTCTAGCAGGGCAGTTAAATGTCTAGACACGGTCATCTTCTTCTTCTTCCCCCTACAACCCACCACGCCACCACTTCACCTATACTCTGACAATCTGCTTCTGCCACGTTCCGCTGCATTACACACAAAGTCTCTGGTTTCATAATGCCTCTTCTGCCGTCACTTATCCAGCACATGCATTCCTTTTCCTGCCAACTGGCTCCAACGTGCTCTCCCCCTAATGGGAACTCTACATCTTTTCCTCCATTTGCACTCTCTTCTTCTGCCCCCAGCATCCTGCATTATAAATCTACAGCTGGTGCTATTTTTAGATTAAGGGTAACCCAGAAAACACCCCCTTCGATTTTAGCACAAGAAAAAAGGGGAAAAAAAAGGGGGGGAAAAACTCCAGAGACGGTGGCATGCTGTCGGTTGATGTGATTGGCAGAGTAGTGATGGGGCTTGAAAAGGAGGGCGCTGCTGTTTAAGCAATGGGGGGGGATAATCTATTTTGAGGCAGTGATTGAATTACTGATCTGTCGTGTCCTGGGTTTAGTGTGTGTGTGTCCCTGCCTCTGACCCTGTCTCTTCTCCGAGACTGATGGTTTCTCTCGCTTCCCGTCTTCCGTTATGAAGTTTCCTCCCGTCTTTCATCTGATTTACCACCTGATTGAGCCTAGCCGGTCTTTTACGCCCTCTTTCTTTCCACCACTTGACCTTGAGGTTCACCTCAAGATCAAATTTCATGTCATCTCTTCTCATGCCATCTTGTTTTTATAGCTCTGCTTTAAAACTTCTCGCCCTACTCCCCACCTGCTTAGACTCCCATCTGTGACTTAACCTTGCCCTGCTTTTATGTCTAATCGCTGGATAGTTCACAGGTCAGAAATTAGTCCAGTAATACCTCTTCCCTCGTCCCATTTGTCTGTCTGGCCTCATGTACCACATCGCTGCACTGCTGGATCATAATGGTCCTAATCATGCAGGAAGGGCAGTGTCATTAATTAGGAGGAGACAGGTTTAAATTGCCTAAGAGAGAGACGGGAGGTTTGGGGGATGAAGCTATCTGCTTCTGATGCAAATGCTCCAAGAAAGTTTGAATACTGAAGGATGTTCGCTCAGATTTTATCCATGTCCAAAAATAGAGTTCATTCCCGACATGACACACTATTCTGTGCCTTTACCCCCCCTGTGCTCAGTGCTGTTTCAGAATTGTTATGACCTCTCCTTGAAGCACCTCCTCCTCCATCACTCCTCCTTCACCCTACATGCTGTATCACCCAGATCTATCCAAATAGAAAAAAAAAAAAAGTCAGCCCTCATCGTCCTGTAGGCAGAAAAGATTTTAGTCATGGACACTGACTGAGCTTCGGAGCTCTATTACAGGCTTCATTGCAGCCAGTCTATTCCTGAAAATGACTTTATGTATTAATTCCCCCCCCCCCATCCATCCCCCCCACATCATTAAAACAAACGTTCCCAGGGATATGTTTCCTTTCCTGAAAAGAAAGGGAGCAGCTGCTGCTGCATGCTTCTGGCTGGGGTGATTGACCAATATGCACAAGGCTCAAGACCCCCCTTGGGGGTGCTGGTGCTGCGGTATTTGTGGATTGGTCAGCCCCCGGGAGATCTACACACTGGTGTTGCTGAGTGGAGGAGATGCCTCCGGTTGATTGGCCATTTCCTTTATGCCTCCTTAATTGATTGGCTCTTTAATTCATGTTCTGGGAATTGGCCACTAGTGAGCTTTGTCATTGTTATTATTATTTTTGATGTGTGGTGCCCGCTTACATCATATTTTTCATTAGATTAAGCTGTCTGAGAGCTGCTCAGAGCCCCGTTTTCTCTGCATACACACCCTTTTTTCTTTTCCTTTTTTTGTTGTTGTTGCTTCCTTTGCATCCATTCATGTAATTCCTGCTATTCATATCTATTCATACTCTACCCAACCCCGTGCCACTATCCAGACACAAACACCCACACACATCTTCTGTTCTCCTGGCAGAAAGAGAGTCAGAGCATGAGGTGCAGTGACAGTGGAAAAGGGGGAGGTGGGGGGAGGACAGAGCGTGGTGTGACACCGCACTAAAAGGGGAGGTGACCGCAGTGCTTTTTTACCATGCTGCAGTGCTTCGGTTTCTCCTGCTGGGGTCTCCTCAGCACTGGGGAGTGCGCGAGAGGGGAGAGAGCGAGGGGGGATGAGGAAGGGAGGGAGGGAGGCGATATGGATGGAACAGCGTGAAGCCTTGTGGTTACATCCTTTGATGAGGTAGCTGGTGGGAAAAAAATGGCTGCACACCAGAAACACATACGTAATTTGCGCTGTCTCTCCTCTCTCCCTCGCACACACACGCGCGCATACATAAACATACATTACACACTTGCCTGTAAAGCCTTCCTCTCCCCCCACCCGAGCGGCACATTTGCCATTCAGCTCAGCTGTGTGTCTGTTTTACATCCATACACTGGTTTTCCTTCCTCTGCTCGCCCTCTTTTAATCACTCTGCTGTTTTCATGTGTTTTGCTGGTACTGCAGGACATCTCCCTCCCTCTCCTTCTACACACATGCCTTCACGTACATTCAGGTGCTATCCTGAACCACTGCAAGGTCTTCCTCTCTGTGCTTCTCCTCCTCCTCCCCCACCTGTTTTTGGCTCCTCTCTTTCATTGCCCCACCACTCTTCACTTTGTCCTATACCTTCCCTACCCCTACTTTTTTCCCTCTTCTCCTTCTCCAGCACATCTAAGTGTCTCTCATCTCTTCCCATCTCCCTCTCTGCGATTGGTAATGGTTCTTTTATTTTTTTTGTCGCTTTTTCTGCCAACTGCTCGTTCTGTTCCGCATAGTCAGCACTCCTCCAAATTCCTCTCTTTCCTCCTCCTCTCTCTCTCTCTCTCTCTCTCTAGCATCCCCACCCCGGTGCTGCTGCTGGTACCTCACAGTCAATGCATCCCATAATCTCGTGCTCCCTCCCCCTCTTGCTGCAGTGTTTCTGCTAATATATATTAGCGTCAGTGCAGTCTTTGTGCACGAGCATCGCGCGTGCGCTTCTCCTCTCTGAGACCCGTTCTCCATATCTATCTGCAGACGTGATCTCCTGCCCTAAAAGGTTTAGAAAATTAAGTTGCTTTTCGGCTCCAAAATGTGTGTGTGTGTTTTTTCTCAGTCTTTTCATTGTAGCCAGGTGAGCATGTGTGTGTGTGAGTGTGAGTGTACCCCTCCCCTCACTCCCTCCCTCATTCCCCTCTCCTTCTCGCTTTCTTCCCCCTCTGTATGTGTGCAGTGGTGAGGCAGTAGTAGCAGGGTGGCGCAGGACATGGTGGCCAAGGCAGGAAAAGCTGCAGGAGAAAGAAAGTAGTGATGCTGGAGGGGAGGAGAGAGGAGGCGAGGGGATTGTTCCTTCACTTTGCTCCCTCAGCACTCTCCCCCTCCTCCTACTTGCTTCTCCTTCAATTTTTATCCTCTTTCTCGAACCTTTCTCTCTTCTTTCTCTCCATCATTGTTTTTAATAACCGCTGCTTTTTTACTTTCTTCATTTTGCACCTTCTGTAGCCTTACTTCCCCACTTTTAGC